>NC_046154.1:65653649-65953649 GCF_011064425.1 Rattus rattus
AATGTTACTGAATTGAGACATTCAACATTACATAGTATCTTTTACATAATATCATTGCATAGTGTCATTGCATGATGTCATTACACAGAATCATTACATAGTATTATTACACAATATCATTACATTGTATCATTGTAGAGTATCTCTCTTTGTCTCCTCTCACCATGCTTTGTAAAGTTTATTTATCTTATATGATTTCTCCTGTCTTTGCATTTCATTTACATAAATGCTGCAATCCATCCTTTCACTTTTCCATATGTCCTTAGAGGGAAGTAAGTTTCATATAGGTACATGGTTTTCCTTTATATTTTAACATGTGCTTTTTTAAAGAGGTGGTAGGTCCTTTAATTGAGGAATTAATTTAAACTTAAGATGAATAGCAATAGGTAAGGTTCATAGCCATGTGATAACTTCTTTTCTAGTTTTCTTCCCTTCTACCTTTACACCGTTCGTTGTGATGAATTAACTTTCCTAGTTTATTTTGATTCATTTTTTATTATTTTGGTTTGCCCCTGGTTGGTGTTACAGAATAATTATCAAGAAATATATAAAAACAAATATGATTGTTATAAAAATTGCTTTGAAATAAAGGTAACATAAGATGACCTAAAGATAAGAAAGGGTTCAAGAAAGACATGCAGAAAGAAATGAAGAAAACACCCAATAGAAACTCTATAATAGCATTCTATATATTCACTTTTTTAAGACATGGTTTCATGTAGACCAGTTAGGCCTTGAACTCACAATGTAACTAAAGATAACATTCATTTGGTGGTCTTACTACCATCACTTTTCAAGTTCTGGGATTATAGCCATGAACCACCAGACCTGGTTTTATTTTTTTTAACTGGATATTTTTTATTTACATTTCAAAGGATATCCCCTTTCCCGGTTTCCCATCCCCAAACCCCTATCCCATCCACCCTCCCCATGCTTCTACGAGGGTGTTCCTCCACCTATCCACACACTCCTTCCTGCCTCCCTGCCCTGACATTCCCCTACACTGGGGTTTTGAGCCTTGGCAGGACCAAGAGCTGCTCCTCTAATTGATGCCCAACAAGGCCATCCTTTGCTATATATGCAGCTGAAGCCATGGTCTGTCCATGTGGACTCTTTGGATGATGATTCAGTCTCTGGGAGCTCTGGTTGGTTGGTATTGTTGTTCTTAGGGGGTTGCAAGTCCCTTCAGCTCTTTCAGTCCTTTCTTTAACTTCTCGATTGCAGACCCTGTTCTCAGTTCAATGGTTATCTGCCATCATCCGCCTCAGTATTTTTCATGCTCTGCCAGAGCCTCTCAGGAGACAGCTATATCAGACTCTTCTTGGCATCAGCAATATTGTCTGAGTTTGGTGGCTGTATATGGCCTGGATCCCCAGGTAGGGCAGTCTTTGGATGGCTTTTCCTTCAGTCTCTGCTCCAAAATTCATCTCCATATATCCTCCTATTAATATTTTTGTTCCCCATTTTAAGAAGGACTGAAGCATCCACACTTTGGTTGTCCTCCTTTTTGAGCTTCATGTGGCCTGTGGATTGTATCTTGGGTAATCTGAGCTGTGGGCTAATATCCAGTTATCAGTGAGTACATATCATATGTATTCTTTTGTGATTGGGTTACCTCATTCGGATGGTATTTTCTAGTTCTAACCATTTGCCTAAAAATTTCATGAACTCATTGTTTTTGTTTGTTTGTTTCTTTCTTTCTTTCTTTTTTTCAGAGCTGGGGACTGAACCCAGGGCCTTGTGCTTGCAAGCACTCTACCACTGAGCTAAATCCCCAACCCGAACTCATTGTTTTTAATAGCTGAGTAGTAGTCTATTGTGTAAATGTACCACATTTTCTATATCCATTCCTGTGTAGAGGGACATTTGGTTTCTTTCCAGGTTTTGACTATTATAAAGAAGGCTGCTATGAACATAGTGGAGCATGTGTCCTTGTAATATGTTGGAGCATCTTTTGGGCATATGCCCAGGAGTTGTATAGCTGAGTCCTCAGGTAGTACTATTTCGAATTTTATGAGGAACTTCCAGATTGATTTCCAGAGTGGTTGTACCAGCTTGCAACATCGCCAACAATGGAGGAGTGTTCCTCTTTCTCCATATCCTTGCCAGCATCTGCTGTCACCAGAGTTGTTTTTTTTTGTTGTTGTTGTTGTTTTTTATCTTAGCCACTCCAACTGCAGTGAGGTGCAATCTCAGGGTTGTTTTGTTTTGCATTTGCCTGATGACTAAGGATGGTGAATATTTCTTTAAGTGATTCTCAGCCATTCGCTATTCCTCAGTTGAGATTTTGTTAGGCTCTGCACCATATTTTGATAGGGATATTTGATTTTCTGGAGTTCTTTGTATATATTGAATATTAGCCATCTATTGGATGTAGGATTGGTAAAGATCTTTTCCCAATCTCTTGGCTGCCATTATGTACTAACGACAGTGTCCTCTGCCTTACAGAAGCTTTGCAGGTTTATAAGGTGCCATTTGTCAATTCTTGATCTTAGAGCATAAACCATTGATGTTCTGTTCAAGAAATTTTCACCTGTGCCCATGTGTTTGAGGTTCTTCCCTGTTTTCTATTCTATTAGTTTCAGTGTATCTGGTTTTATGTGGAGGTTCTTGATTGACATGGACTTGAGCTTTGATCAAGGAGATAAGAATGGATTGATTTGCATTCTTCTACATGCTGACCTCTAGTTGAACCAGTACCATTAGTTAAAAATGCTGTCTTTTTCCCACTAAATGGTTTTAGCTCCTTTGTCAAAGATCAAGTGACCATAGATGTGTGGGTTCATTTCTGGGTCTTCAATTCTGTTTCATGGATCTATCTGCCTGTCTCTGTACCAATACCATACAGTTTTTATCACTATTGCTCTGTAATACTGCTTGAGGTCAGAGATTTCCCCCATCTTTTATTGTTCTCTTATTGTTGAGAATAGTTTTGGCTATCCTGGGTTATTGGTTATTCCAAATGAATTTTCAAATTGCTATTTCTAACTCTATGAAGAATTAAGTTGAAATTTTTGATAGGGATTGCATTGAATCTGTAGATTGCATTTGGCAAGATGGCCATTTTTACAATATTATTCCTGCCAATCCATGAGCATGGGAGATTTTTCCATCTTGTGAGATCTTCTTCAATTTCTTTCTTCAGAAACTTGAAGTTCTTGTCATACAAATCTTTCACTTGCTTGGTTAGAGTCACACCAAGGTATTTAATATTATTTGTCACTATTATAAAGGGTATCATTTCCCTAATTTCCTTCTCAGTCTGTTTATCCTTTGAGTAGAGAAAGGCTACTGATTCGTTTCAGTTAATTTTATATCCAGCCACTTTGTGGAAGTTGTTTGTCAGATTTGGGAGTTCTCTGGTGTAATTTTTGGAGTCACTTAAGTATTCTATCATATCATCTGCAAATAGTGATATTTTGACCTCTTCTTTTCAGTTTATATCTCTTTGACCACCTTTTATTGTCTGGTTGCTCTGGTTAGGACTTTGAGTGCTATATTGAATAAGTAGGGAGAGAGTAGGAAGCCTTGTCTAGTCCCTGATTTTAGTGGGATTGCTTCATGTTTCTCTACATTTAGTTTGACGTTGGCTACTGGTTTGCTGGATATTGTTTTTCCTATGTTTAGATATGGGCCTTGAATTTCTGATCTTTCCAGGACTTTTTATCATGAAGTGGTGTTGAATTTTGTTAAATGCTTTCTCAACATCTAATAAAATAATCATGTGGTCTTTTCCTTTGGTTTGTTTATATAGTGGATTACATTGATGGATTTCTGTATATTCAACAATCCCTGCATCCTTGGGATGAAGCCTACTTGATCATCATTGATGATCATTTTGATTTGTTCTTGGATTCATTTTGAGTAATTTCCCATTGATATTCATAAGGGAAATCGGTCTGAAATTTTCTTTCCTTGTTGGGTTTTTGTGTGGTTTAGGTATAACCATAATTGTGGCTTCCTAGGAGGAATTGAATAGTGTTCCTTCTGTTTCTATTTTGTGGAGTAGTTTGGACAGTATTGGTATGAAGTCTTCTATGAAGGTCTGATAGAATTCTGCACAGATGGGTTCATCTGGTCCTGGGCTATTTTTGGTTGGGAGACTTTTAATAACTGCTACTATTTCTTTAGGAATTATGGGACTGGTTAGATGGTTTATCTGATCCTGATTTAACTTTGTTACCTTATATCTGTCTAGAAAATTGTCCATTTCCTCCAGATTTTCCAGTTTAGTTGAATATAGCCTTTTGTTGTAGAATCTGATATTTTGAATTTCTTCACATTCTGTTGTTTTTGTTTTTTATCAATGTTTTTCATTTTTTATTGGATATTTTCTTTACCTACATTTCAAATATTATCCTCCTTCCCGATTTCCCCTCCAGAAACCCTCTATCCCAATTCCCCCATCCCCTGCCTCCATGAGGATGTTCCCCCACCCACTTACTCACTCCATCCCATCTCCCTGCACTGGCATTCCCCCACACTGGGGCATCTAGTCTTCACAGGACCAAGGACCTCTTCTCCCATTGATGCCCAACAAGGCTATCCTTTTCTACATGTGCACCTGGAGTCATGGGTCACCTCATGTGTAATCTTCGGTTGCTGGTTTAATCCCTGGGAGCTCTGGGGGGGGGGGTCTGGTTGGTTGTTATTGTAGTTCTTCCTTTGGGGTTGCAAACCCCCTCAGTTACCTCAGTCCTTTCTCTAACTCCACAATTGGGGATCCTATTTTCAGTTCAATAGTTGGTTGCTAGCATCTGCCTCTGTATTTTTGAGGTTCTGGTAGAGCTTCACAGGAGAGTGGGATAACAGGCTCCTGTCAGCACATACCTCTTCACATCCCCAGTAGTGACTGGAGTTGGTGACTGCATGTGGAATGGATGCCCATGTGTGACAGTCTCTGAATGACCCTTTCTTCAGTCTCTGCTCCACACTTTAACTCCATATTTCCTCCAGTGAGTATTTTGTTCCCCCTTCTAAGAAGGATTGAAGCATGCATATCTTGATGTTTCTTCTTCTTGAGCTTCATGTTCTGTGTATTGTATCTTGGGTATTCCAATCTTTTGGGCTAATATCCACCTACCAGTGAGTGCATATCATGTGAGTCCTTGTGTGATTGGGTTACCTCACTCAGGATGATATTTTCTATTCCATCCATTTGCCTAAAAATTTCATGAAGTCAATGTTTTTAATAGCTGAGTAGTATATCGTTGTGAATATGTACCACATTTTTTGTATCCATTCCTCTGTTGAAGGGCATCTTGGTTCTTTCCAGCTTCTGATTATTATAAGTAAGGCTGCTGTGCACAGAGTGAAGTATGTGTGCTTGTTACAGGTTGGAGCATCTTTTGGGTATATGCCCAGGAGTTGTATAGCTGGGTCCTCAGGTAATACTATGTACAATTTTCTGAGGAACCACCAGATTGATTTCCAGAGTGGTTGTACCAGCTTACAATCCCACCAGCAATGGAGGAGTATTCCTATTTCTCCACATCTTCACCAACATCTGCTGTCACCTGAGTTTTTTATCTTAGTCATTCTGACTGATATGAGGTGACATCTCATGTTTGTTTTGTTTTATATTTCTCCGATGACTAAAGATATTAATCATTTCTTTAGGTACTTCTCATTCATTCAATATTCCTCAGTTGAGAATTCTTTGTTTGGCTCTGTACTCCATTTTTTAATAGGATTATTTGGTTCTCTGGAGTCCAACATCTTGAGTTTTTTGTATATATTGGATATTAGCACACTATCAATGTAGGATTGGTAAAGATCTTTTTCCAATCTATTGGTTGTTTTGTTCTACTGACAATATCCTTTGCAATTTTATGAGTTACCATTTGTCTATTGCTGATCTTAGAGCATGAGCCATTGTTGTTCTGTTCAGGAAAATTTACCCTATGCTCATTTGTTCAAGGCTCTTTCCACTTTCTCTTCTTTTTATTTTATTTTTTAATATCCAAATTTGGACTTCATTTTATAAGAATTTATTCAATTACCATGTCCCCAAATTTTTAAATTCTTTAATTAATTTGTTTTTCATGTATATTTTATGTATTTACTCTAAAATGTTATCCCCTTTCCCCCCTCTCCCATACCCCCTCCACTTCCCCCTGCTTCTATGAGGATGCTCCCACTCCCACCCATCCACTCCAACCTCAATGCCCTGTCATTACTCCACATATGGGAAAGAAGCCTTCGCAGAACCAAGGGCTTTTCCTACTATTGATGCCAGAGAATGCCATCTCTGCCACATATGTGGCTGGAGTCATGGGTCCCTCCATGTGTACTCTTTGGTTGATGGTTTAGTCACTGGGAGCTCTGGTGGGGTCTTTTTATTTCTATTTGGTTGATTTCAGCCCTGAGTTTGATTATTTTCTGCCATCTACTCCTCTTGGGTGTATTTGTTTCTTTCTGTTCTAGAGCATTTAGGTGAACTTCAAGCTGATAGTGTATGCTCTCTCCAGTTTCTTTTTGGAGGTACTCGGAGCTATGAGTTTTCCTCTTAGCATTGCTTTCATTGTGCCCATAAGTTTGGGCATGTTGTGTCTTCACTTTTATTAAATTCTAAAAAGTCTTACATGCTCCACTATGTTCATAGCAGCCTTATTTATAATAGCCAGAAGCTGGAAAGAACCCAGATGCCCTTCAACAGAGAAATGGATACGGAAAATGTGGTACATCTACACAATGGAATATTACTCAGCTATCAAAAACAATGACTTTATGAAATTCGTAGGCAAATGGATGGAACTGGAAAATATCATCCTGAGTGAGCTAACCCAATCACAGAAAGACATACATGGTATGCACTCATTGATAAGTGACTATTACCCCAAATGCTTGAATTACCCTAGATGCCTAGAACAAATGAAACTCAGGACGGATGATCAAAATGTGAATGCTTCACTCCTTCTTTAAAAGGGGAACAAGAATACCCTTGGCAGGGAATAGAGAGGCAAAAGATTAAAACAGACACAGAAGGAACACCCATTCAGAGCCTGCCCCACATGTGGCCATGCATATACAGCCATCCAATTAGACAAGATGGATGAAGCAAAAAGAAGTGCAGGCCAACAGGAACTGGATGTAGATCTCTCCTGAGAGACACAGCCAGAATACAGCAAATACAGAGGCAAATGCCACTGAACTGAGAACGGGATCCCCATTGAAGGAATCAGAGAAAGGACTGGAAGAGCTTGAAGGGGCTTGAGACCCCATATGAACAACAATGCCAACCAACCAGAGCTTCCATGGACTAAGCCACTACCCAAAGACTATACATGGACTGACCCTGGGTTCCAACCTCATAGGTAGCAATGAATAGCCTAGTAAGAGCACCAGTGGAAGGGGAAGCCCTTTGGTCCTGCCAAAACTGAACCCCCAGTGAACATGATTGTTGTGGGGAGGGTGGTAATGGGGGGAGGATGAGGAGGAGAACACCAATATAGAAGGGGAGGGGGAGGGGTTAGGGGGATGTTGGCCCAGAAACTGGGAAAGGGAATAACAATCGAAATGTAAATAAGAAATACTCAAGTTAATAAAGACAAAAAAGTCTTTAATTTCTTTCTTTATTTTCTCTTCGACCAAGTTATCGTTGAGTAGAGCATTGTTCAGCATCCATGTGTATGTGGACTATCTGTTTTTGTTGTTATTGAAGACCAGCCTTAGTCCATGGTGATCTGATAGGATGCATGGGATTATTTCAATCTTCTTGTATCTGTTGAGGCCTGTTTTGTTACCAATTATATGAAAAATTTTGGAGAAGGTAACATGAGGTGCTGAGAATAAGGTATATTCTTTTGTTTTAAGATGAAATGTTCTATAGATATCTGTTAAATCCATTTCATTTGTAACTTCTGTTAGTTTCTCTGTGTCTCTGTTTAGTTTCTGTTTCCATGATCTGTCCATTGATGAGAGTGGGGTGTTGAAGTCTCCTACTATTATTGTGTGAGGTGTAATGTATGTTTTAGTAAGGTTTGGTGGGTTTTTTTTGTTTTTGTTTTTGTTTTTGTTTTTGTTTTTGAGCTGCGGACCGAATCAGGGCGTTGCACTTGTTAGGCAAGTGGTAAGGTTTTTTTTTTAATGAATGTGGGTGCCCTTGCATTTGGAGCATAGATATTTAGGATTCAGAGTTCATCTTGATGGATTTTTTCCTTTGATGAATATGAAGTGTTCTTTTTTATGTTTTTTGATAACTTTTGGTTATCAAAAAGTTGATTTAATTGGATATTAGAATGGGCACTCCAGCTTGTTTCTTCAGACCATTTGCTTGAAAAGTTGTTTTCCAGCATTTTACTCTGAGGTAGTGTCTATCTTTGTCACTGAGGTCTCTTTCCTGTATGCAGCAAAATGCTGGGTCCTCTTTATGTATCTAGTCTGTTAGTCTATGTCTTTTTACTGGGGAATTGAGTCCATTAATGTTGAGAGATATTAGGGACCAATGATTGTTGTTTCCTGTTGTTTTTGTTGTTGGAGGTCAAATTATGTTTCTGTGGGTATCTTCTTTTGGGTTAGTTAAAATTAGATTACTTTCTTGCTTTTTCTAGAGTGTAGTTTCCCTCAGTGTTGAAGTTTTCCATCTATCATCCTTTGTAGGGCTGGATTTGTGGAAAGATATTGTGTAAATTTGGTTTTGTCATGGAATGTCTTTGTTTCTCCATCTATGGTAATTGAGAGTTTTGATGGATATAGTAGCCTGGGCTGGCATTTGTGTTCTCTTAGTGTCTGTATGGCATCTGCCCAGGATATCTGTTGAGGTGTGATTCTGATAAGTCTGCCTTTACATGTTATTTGATATTTTTCCCTTACTGCTTTTAATATTCTTTCTGTTTTGTACATTTGATATTTTGACTATTATGAGGCAAGAAGAATTTCGTTTCTGGTCAAATCTATTTGGAGTTCTGTTGGCTTCTTGTATGTTTATGGGCACCTCTTTCTTTAGGTTAAGGAAGTTTTCTTCTATAATTTTGTTGAAGATATTTACTGACCCTTTAAGTTGGAAATCTTCACTCTCTTCTATACCTATTATCCTTAGAGATTTGGTCTTCTCATTGTGTCCTGGATTTCCTGGGTGTTTTGGGTTAGGAGCTTTTTGCATTTTACATTTTCTTTGATGGTTGTATCAGTGATTTCTATGGTATCTTCTGTCCCTGAGATTCTCTCTTCTATCTCTTATACACTGTTGGTGATGCTTGTGTCTATGACTCCTGATCTCTTTCCTAGGTTTTCTATCTTCGGGGTTGTTTCCCTTTGTGATTTCTTTATTATTTCCATTTCCATTTTTAGATCCTGGATAGTTTTGTTCAATTCCTTCACCTGTTTGGTTGATTTTTGTGTTCCGGTTTAAGGACTTCTATCTGTTTACCTGTGTTGTCCTGTATTTCTTTAAGGGAGTTATTTATGTCCTTCTTAAAGTCATCTAATATCAACATGAGTTGTAATTGTAAATCAAATCTTGATGTTCTGGTGCATTGGAGTAACCAGGGCTTGCTGTGGTAGGGGAACTGGGTTCTGATGATGCCAAGTGGCCTTGGTTTCTGTTGCTTAGGTTCTTGCCCTGCCTCTCTCCAGTGCAGGTAGAAACTGGAAGGATTCTGTCCCAGAGTGCTCCTCGATTCCTGCATTCTGAGGGTTCTGGGTCGGTCTCTTGGAGCAGAAGTGGTTGTCTTATCTGGGCTCTCGGGTGTGTCAGCACTCTTGGGAGACCAGCTTTCTCCCAGCAGGACCTGGGTATGTAAAGTTGTGGTACAGCTTCAGGTGCAGATGGAAACCATAAAGATCCTGCCCCATTCTGCTCCTCAGTTCCTTTGTGCAGAGTGCTCTGTGAGGGTTCCTCTTGGGTCAGTAATATGAGCAGAAATGCCGGTCTCACCTGTGCTCTCAGGCGTGTCAGCACTTCTGGGAGACCAGCTCTCTCCCAGTGGGATCTGAGTACAGAGAGCTGTGGCACAGGGTCAGCTCAGGGCGCAGGCAGAAACCAGAAGCCACACCTGGTTTTAAAATGCTGAAATTTTAATCTCATACTTTGAACCTTCACATATTGTCTTTATCCTGATACATTAATTAACGCTTTATTTATTTTATGTATCTGTATGTTCATATGTGTAGAGATGCTCCAAGTACCAGAAAAGGACATGGCTCCCTTGAAGCAAGGGTTACAGAGGTCGTGAGCCACCAGACGTAAGTGCTAGGAACTTAACTCTGATTAAGAGCAGAATGTACTTAAATGCTCAGCTATCTCTCCAGTCCCAAATGTACTTATTTTCAACTGTCATTTTGGACTTAAAACTATATAAATAATTTATATACTGTGTTTATAATACATATAATAGCATCTTGATTTGCTTGTATTGTTTTTGAAATTAAAATATTACTACATTGTTTTCTGCCGTCACTTTCCTCCCTCCAACACATTCCATGCACTCCTTTTTGCAAATTCATGGCCTCTCTTTCCTTAATTGTTCTTACACATGTGCATCTGTGTGTATCTACATTCATGATCATGGAAATATAACCTACTAGCTCCAAATATTGTTACTACTATGAATATGACTGGGCTGACCACTTGGTACTCACTTTTATACCTTCTCCTGTTTACTTCTTACCTAGTAATGTTTCTCTTTGTCCAGGCTGAAGAAGTTCTTCATTATTTTCTTTAGTCATGTGTGGTAAAGATATGCTCCTCTCCGTTTTTGCTTGCCCAGGAATGTCTTTATCTTTCCTTCGCATTCTATAGACTCTCAGCTTGGCAGGTCATTTCTTTAATTCCTAAGAGATAACATCTCCTTTCCTCTCCTGCCTTTCTTCTTCTTAATAATTTAATGAAAACACTCTTTGTATTATATCTTTTGCTCATGTTCTCCCCTCCCCTAACTCTTCCCACATCCTCTCCATCTCCCCCACCCACCCAACTTTATGTTCCTTGTCTATCACTTTTAAAACAAAAAAAAAAAAAACTTTGGTTTCTAAAACAAAAATTCAAAAAAGGCAAAAGACTATTAAAACAAAAGCTGTGAAAACAAGGCAAAATGAGACAAAAAAGTCCACCATAATACCATTTAGTTAATTTTGTGTTGGCTTACTATTCCTGGGCATAATACCTTCACTGAAATATTGGTGATATGCCCAATGAGACTCCCCTGGAGAAGACTGATTTTCCCTTTATCAGTGGGTATCAACTGTAGGTAGTTTCTTATTTAAGAGCAAGACTTTATGTCCACTTCCCCCTCTCTGTGTTGGCCCCCTACCCAGCTTGAATCTGTGCAGGACTTGAACATGCTGCCACATTGTATGTGAATGCATATGTGTATTGGTTCTATTTTGTCTATAAGACACCGTTTCCTTGGAGTCATCCATCACCTCTGGATCTTACAGTCTTTTTGCTTACCTCCTCTTCTACATAGATCAGTGAACATTGAGGGATGGGCTATAACGAAGACATTAGATTATATTACATTATATTATATTACATTAGGACTAGAATTAAGTGCTTCAAAGTCTCTCCCTCTCTATACATTGTCCAGTTGTAGGTCTCTGCATTAATTCCCATCTACTGCAAGGAGAAGCTTCTCTGAGAAGGCTTGAGTAAGGCACCAATCTATGGGTATAGTAGTAAGCCAACAGGAGGAATTTTGTTGCTATATTCCTTTAGCCGAACAACAGTAGTAGGCTTTTTGCTAGGTCCACGACCCACTTAGTTTCAGATTTTTGGTCACATTGGCAGTGCCAAATATGAGTGCCATTTCATTAAATGGGCCTCATGTCCAAATAAAAAGTAGATGCTCACTCCTGTAAGCATTTCTAGCATTGTTGAGCTAGTATATCTTGAAGGCATGTTATTGTAGGTTGCAGAGATCATAAATGGGTAATATCGATTACCTTTCTTCTCTGATAGTATGCAGAGCACTTTCTAGCACAATGAATGCAAGTCAGTAGGGGCAAAGCTTCTATTTAGGCACCAGCTCAACTTCTCTGTATCCAATGGCATACGTCTTCAGGGCTTGACCATCAAGTTGTGGAGAATAACCAATGACCTTGGCAATAGCCTGGGATGTTTGGATTTTTCTATGGGATCCATTTGCCAATCAGTCAACAAGATGTAGTCCATTTTACTTGATGGCATGACACATTTAGTTGGGGTATTGTCTCCCCTATTATTTGGTGGCTGCATTTAGATTTCTTTCACACACACACACACACACACACACACACACACACACACACACACAGAGAGAGAGAGAGAGAGAGAGAGAGAGAGAGAGAGAGAGAGAGAGACTGTAGAAAGCTTCTACATAGTAGGTTTCCATATGGTTTTCAATGGCCTTTGATGTTTGCTGTTCTCCATTTCTTCTTTACCCTTTTCCTCCATCCCCTTCCTTATTTAATCTTTCTATTCTAGTTATTCCATTGTCTCTCCATAAAAATAAGTCCTATTTCCCCTTCCTTGGGTGATCCTCTCTATTTCCCTATATCCTTGCTAGATATCTAGCTTCTGTGATTATTTGGATTGTAGTACTGCAAATGTAAAGAACTTAAAAGCCAATGTTCACATGGAAGAGAAAGCATACAATTTTGAATCTGGATTACCTCCTTGGCTTAGTTACTCTTTAATTTCTGTGAGGAAATACCATGACCAAGTCAACTATAAAACAAAGCATTTGATTGGGGATTTGCTTATAGATTCTGAGGGTAAGTCCATGATAGGAAGCATGACAGCAGGCATGGTGCTGGAGCAGGAGCTGAGAGCTTGTGACTGACCACAGTACAGAGGCTGAAAGAGGGCAAGATTTGGCCTGGCATGGCTTTGAAACCTCAAAGACCATCCCTAGGGACACATTCCCTACAACTAGGCCACACCTGTTAACCCTTCCTAAGCAGTCTACCAACTCAGAACCAACAATTTAAATATCTGAGCCTATGGGAGACCATTCTTATTCAAATCATCACACTTGGGATGATTTTTTTCTAGCTTCGCCAATTTATTTATGAATTTCATTTCAGTTTTCTTAACATCCAAATAATATTCCACTGTGTATACCACATTTTTATTGTCCATTCATCACTTGGTGGGCATCTAGGCTGTTTCTAATTTCTGAGTATTATGAATAGAAGAGAGGCAACCATGGATTAGCAAGTATCTCTGGAGTAGGGTGTAAAATCCTTTGGGTATATGCACCAGAGTGAATAAAGGTCTTGGATGTTGACTTAGGTTTATTCTCTGTTTCCTTGGGAACTGCCACATTGATTTCCATACTGGCTATACAAGTCTGGACTCCCACCAGACACAGATGACATTTCCCCTCCCCCCACATCCTTGCCAACATAAATTGTGATTTATTTTATTGAACTTTGCCATGCTGAACTGTGTAAGATGAAGGATCAAAGTGGTTTTGATTTGCATTTTTGATAGCTAAGGATGCTGGACATTTCCTTCAAAGGTTTCTCATCCCACATGCAGTCACCAAACCCAGTCACTATCGATGATGCCAAGAACTGCTTGCTGACAGGAGCCAGATACGGGTGTCTCCTGAGAGGCTCTGCCAGAGCCCTACTGATACAGATGAGGATGGTTGCAGCTAACCCTTGAACTGAATAACGGGACCCCAGTGGAGGAGTTAGAGGAAAGACTGAAGGAGATGAAGGGGTTTGCAACACCATAGGAAGAACAACAAAATCAACCACCCAGACCACACCAGAGCTCCCAGGGATAAACAACCAATCAATGAGTACACATGGAGGGACCCATGGTCCAGCCACATATGTAGCAGAAGATGGCATTGCCTTGCATCAAGAGGAGGAAAAGTTCTTGGTCCTGTGAAGGCTCATTTCCCCAATGTAGGGTAGTCTGAGATGGCATCTGTGGACTCGGAAAGTTTGTAGAATATCTGCCCAGACCTTCTGCATTTCAGAGTCTCCATTGAGAAATCAGATGTTACTCTAATGGGCCTGCCTTTATTCATGATATGTTCTTTTTCATTGCAGCTTTTTAAATCCTTTTTTTGTTCTACATATGTAGTGCACTGATTATTAAGCAGCAGGAGAAATTTCTCTTCTAGTTTTGCTTCTTTGGAGTTCTGTGTCCTTCTTGAACCTTGATAAGCACTTCTCTCTTTAGAATGAAACACAATTTCTTCTTATATGTTAAAAATGTTTTCCATCTCTTTGACATGTTTTTTTCTCCTTCCTCTATATTTATTATCTATAGGTTCTTTTTTTTTCATAGTGTCTCCAATTTCCTGAATATTTTGTACCTGGATTATTTTAGATTTAACATTTTATTTGACTGAGTTATCTGTTTCCTCTACCTTTTCAAGACTTGAAATTCTATGTCTTATACTTAGTTGTTAAGACTTATTTATGAGGTTTATATTTCACTTCCTAAGTTCTTCATTTCCAGTTTTATTTCAGTTTTGGGTTTCCTTTCTTAGTGATTCTATTTTTATTTTCATATCTCAAAAACATTTCCATTGTTTCATTCAACTGTTTATGCTTTCACAGTTTTTGTTAAGTCATTTGCTCATTTCTATTTAAAGTCCTTGAAAATATTCATAATTGGTTTTGAAGTCCTTGACTTGTGCTTTAGCTAAATTACATTTTTCAGGGTTTCTGGCTTCAGGAGGTGTCATAGGACTGTTCTTGTTTGTGGTTTTGGAGTGGGATATAAACATATAGAATTATGGGGTTTTAGGTGTTTCTTGATGCAGATTTTTCGTTGGGTGGGTGTTCTGTTCTTTAGTTGCTATTGCCTACTCAGGATCCTAGTCGAGTGTGGTGGCTTTGGTGTCCTTTGCAGAGTTCTTCTGAAGGCTGACAAATGACACAAAGGAATGGAAATTGGATAGAAGGAGAAGCAGATAGGAACAGTCCGAAAAATCTAGGTGACTGAGAGCCTCACCAAGAGGTAGAGTTCCTATAGAATAGAGAAGAAGGGGACAAAGTGCTTCTGTAGGCAGTCTGCTATATGACTAAGAGTAAGTCTGAAATAATTGGAGCAGGGGACTGGAAGGATAATAAAATTTACCTACCTGTGCCCCAACATAGGGTGGCCATTGGAGTTCCTGATAGAAAATGCTCTTTTGGGCAAATCTGACAGAAAGGAATAAAGTATGGATAGAAGGGAAGGCTGAGAGGGTAGAGTTGGCAGGAAAGACAAAGACCCTGGCTTCCCACCAATAGATAGAGCTCCCAGGGAATGGAGCTGAAAAGAATTTTCCTTCATCTAACTAACTAACTGACTGACTGACTGACTAACTAACTAACTAATTAACTTCAAACAGCAGCTGGTTAATCTTTTGTCAAGTTAGCATTAGGAAACCACAATTAAGAAAGTGCCTTAATCTGAGTGGCCTGTAGACAAGTCTAAGGGATATTATTATTATTATTATTATTATTATTATTATTATTATTATATAAATGACTATTGTGGGAGGGTCAATACCACTAGAGGCATACGACTCCTGGTCAGATGCTTCTAGGTTGTCTAAAAATTCAAGCAGAGCAAACCAGTAAAGCAACAACCTTGCATAGTCTCTGCTTTAGTTCTTGTCTCTAGGTTCTTGCCTTGCTTGAGTTCCTGTCTTAGTTTCTCTGATTAAAGGTTTCTGATTGTGGTATGTAAGCCAAATAAACCATATCAATCCTGAGTAGTTTTTTTTAATGGTCTGTATCACAGCAATAGAAAGCAAACTAAGACACCTACAAACCTTCACATGGCTCCTGGCCAGGGTAGTTACCCAAGTCTTCACTACTATTGCTAGCCTATGATTAGATACACAATTGGATTTTGTCCAACCCTATACTGAATCATGGAAGGATTGGTTCCTGGCTCACATCCAGATAGACCCTGAAACCTTTCCCTTAACCAAGCAGATGATGTTAAAGGGATACAAATTGGAGAGGAAAAAGTGAAGATCTCACTATTTGTGGATGATAAGATAGTATACATAAGTGACCCCCAAAATACCACCAGAGAACTCCTACAGCTGATATACAACTATAGCAAAGTGTCTGGATATAAAATCAACTCAAACAAATCAGTAGCCTTCCTCTACTCAAAGGATAAACAGGCTGAGAAAGAAATTAGGGAAATGACACCCTTCACAATAGCCATAAATAATATAAAATATCTTGGGGTGGTCTCACCAAGCAAGTGAAAGATCTGTGTGATAAGAACTTCAAGTCTCTGAAGAAAGAAATTGAAGAAGGTCTCAGAAAATGGAAAGACCTCCCATGCTCATGGATTGTCAGGATTAACATAGTAAAAAATGGCCATTTTAGCAAAAGCAATCTACAGATTCAATGCAATCCCCATCAAAATTCCAACTCTATTCTTCATAGAGACAGAAAGATCAATTCTCAAATTCAACTGGAACACCAAAAAACTCAGGATAGTGAAAATTATTTTCAACAATAAAAGAACTTCTGGGTGATATGATAGTATATTTAAGTGATCCCAAAAGTTCCACCAGAGAACTACTAAAGCTGATAAACCACTTCAGCAAAGTGGCTGGGTATAAAATTAACTCAAATAAATCAGTAGCCTTCCTCTACACAAAAGAGAAACAAGCCGAGAAAGAAATTAGGGAAACGACACCCTTCATAATAGACCCAAATAATATAAAGTACCTCGGTGTGACTTTAACCAAGCAAGTAAAAGATCTGTACAATAAGAACTTCAAGACACTGAAGAAAGAAATTGAAGAAGACCTCAGAAGATGGAAAGATCTCCCATGCTCATGGATTGGCAGGATTAATATAGTAAAAATGGCCATTTTACCAAAAGCGATCTACAGATTCAATGCAATCCCCATCAAAATACCAATCCAATTCTTCAAAGAGTTAGACAGAACAATTTGCAAATTCATCTGGAATAACAAAAACCCAGGATAGCTAAAACTATCCTCATCAATAAAAGGACTTCAGGGGGAATCGCTATCCCTGAACTCAAGCAGTATTACAGAACAATAGTGATAAAAACTGCATGGTATTGGTACAGAGACAGACAGATAGACCAATGGAACAGAATTGAAGACCCAGAAATGAACCCACACACCTATGGTCACTTGATTTTTGACAAAGGAGCCAAATCCATCCAATGGAAAAAAGATAGCATTTTCAGCAAATGGTGCTGGTTCAACTGGAGGTCAACATGTAGAAGAATGCAGATCGATCCATGCTTATCACCCTGTACAAAGCTTAAGTCCAAGTGGATCAAGGACCTCCACATCAAACCAGACACACTCAAACTAATAGAAGAAAAACTAGGGAAGCATCTGGAACACATGGGCACTGGAAAAAAATTTCCTGAACAAAACACCAATGGCTTATGCTCTAAGATCAAGAATCGACAAATGGGATCTCATAAAACTGCAAAGCTTCTGTAAGGCAAAGGACACTGTGGTTAGGACAAACGGCAACCAACAGATTGGGAAAAGATCTTTACCAATCCTACAACAGATAGAGCCTTATATCCAAAATATACAAAGAACTCAAAAGTTAGACCGCAGGGAGACAAATAACCCTATTAAAAATGGGGTTCAGAGCTAAACAAAAGAATTCACAGCTGAGGAATGCCGAATGGCTGAGAAACACCTAAAGAAATGTTCAACATCTTTAGTCATCAGGAAATGCAAATCAAAACAACCCTGAGATTTCACCTCACACCAGTGAGAATGGCTAAGATCAAAAACTCAGGTGACAGCAAATGCTGGCGAGGATGTGGAGAAAGAGAACACTCCTCCATTGTTGGTGGGATTGCAGACTGGTACAACCATTCTGGAAATCAGTCTGGAGGTTCCTCAGAAAATTGGACATTGAACTGCCTGAGGATCCAGCTATACCTCTCTTGGGCATATACCCAAAAAGATGCCCCAACATATAAAAAAGACACGTGCTCCACTATGTTCACCCAGCCTTATTTATAATAGCCAGAAGCTGGAAAGAACCCAGATGCCCTTCAACAGAGGAATGGATACAGAAAATGTGGTACATCTACACAATGGAATATTACTCAGCTATAAAAAACAACGACTTTATGAAATTAGTAGGCAAATGGTTGGAACTGGAAAATATCATCCTGAGTGAGCTAACCCAATCACAGAAAAGACATATATGGTATGCACTCATTGATAAGTGGCTATTAGCCCAAATGCCTGAATTACCCTAGATGCCTAGAACAAATGAAACTCAAGACGGATGATCAAAATGTGAATGCTTCACTCCTTCTTTAAAAGGGAACAAGAATACCCTTGGCAGGGGAAGAGGCAAAAAGATTAAAACAGAGACTGAAGGAACACCCATTCAGAGCCTGCCCACATGTGGCCCATACATATACAGCCACCCAATTAGACAAGATGGATGAAGCAAAGAAGTGCAGACCGACAGGAGCCGGATGTAGATCTCTCCTGAGAGACACAGCCAGAATACAGCAAATACAGAGGCGAATGCCAGCAGCAAACCACTGAACTGAGAATAGGACCCCGTTGAAGGAATCAGAGAAAGAACTGGAAGAGCTTGAAGGGGCTCGAGACCCCATATGTACAACAATGCCAAGCAACCAGAGCTTCAGGGACTAAGCCACTACCTAAAGACTATACATGGACTGACCCTGGACTCTGACCTCATAGGTAGCAATGAATATCCTAGTAAGAGCACCAGTGGAAGAGGAAGCCCTGGGTCCTGCTAAGACTGAACCCCAGTGAACTAGACAGTTGGGGGGAGGCGGCAATAGGGGAGGGGGTGGGGAGGGAACACCCATAAGGAAGGAGGGGAGGGGATGTTTGCCGGAAACCGGAAAGGGAATAATTTCGAAATGTATATAAAAATATTCAAGTTAATAATAAAAAAAAATAATGCAAAAAAAAAAAGAACTTCTGGGGCAAATCTTCAAGCTGTACTATAGACCAATAGTGATAAAAACCACATGGTATTGGTACAGAGATAGACAGGTAGATCAAGAGAATAGAATTGAAGACCCAGTAATGAGCCTACACACCTATGGTCACTTGATCTTTGACAAAGAAGCCAAAACCATCCAGTGGAAAAAAGACAGCATTTTTCAACCATTTCTTAGATACATAATATATTTCTTGTTTGAAGTTTCACCTTTGTCCAACAGTATATTTGTTGTTGTAAAAATATAAAAAATAAAAAAATATATCGTTGCCCTTTATCCCCCTAGGTCTGGCACCTCAGGGCCCCAAGATATCTGCTGGATATCTTGCCAGAACAACACATTCCAAATTCTGGGGCGGCCCAGACTAGCCACCCCACACTCCATTAAACTTAAATCTACACATGAAAGAACACACAACACAATAACTTTAGATCCAATTGATAAGATATAATTGCCCAATCAAAACAACCCTGAGATTTCACCTCACACCAGTGAGAATGGCTAAGATCAAAAACTCAGGTGACAGCAAATGCTGGCGAGGATGTGGAGAAAGAAGAACACTCCTCCATTGTTGGTGGGATTGCAGACTGGTACAACCATTCTGGAAATCAGTCTGGAGGTTCCTCAGAAAATTGGACATTGAACTGCCTGAGGATCCAGCTATACCTCTCTTGGGCATATACCCAAAAAGATGCCCCAACATATAAAAAAGACCGTGCTCCACTATGTTCATGTAGCCTTATTTATAATAGCCAGAAGCTGGAAAGAACCAGATGCCCTTCAACAGAGGAATGGATACAGAAAATGTGGTACATCTACACAATGGAATATTACTCAGCTATCAAAAACAATGACTTTACTGAAATTGTAGGCAAATGGTTGGAACTGGAAAATATCATCCTGAGTGAGCTAACCCAATCACAGAAAAACACACATGGTATGCACTCATTGATAAGTGGCTATTATTAGCCCAAATGCTTGAATTACCCTAGATGCCTAGAACAAATGAAACTCAAGACGGATGATCAAAATGTGAATGCTTCCTCCTTCTTTAAAAGGGAACAAGAACACCTTGGCAGGGGAATAGAGGCAAAGATTAAAACAGACACAGAAGGAACACCCATTCAGAGCCTGCCCACATGTGGCCCATACATATACAGCCACCCAATTAGATAAGATGGATGAAGCAAGAAGTGCAGGCCGACAGGAGACGGATGTAGATCTCTCCTGAGAGACACAGCCAGAATACAGCAAATACAGAGGCGAATGCCAGCAGCAAACCACTGAACTGAGAATAGGACCCCCGTTGAAGGAATCAGAGAAAGAACTGGAAGAGCTCGAAGGGGCTCGAGACCCCTTATGAACAACAATGCCAAGCAACCAGAGCTTCCAGGGACTAAGCCACTACCTAAAGACTATACATGGACTGACCCTGGACTCTGACCTCGTAGGTAGCAATGAATATCCTAGTAAGAGCACCAGTGGAAGGGGAAGCCCTGGGTCCTGCTAAGACTGAACCCCCAGTGAACTAGACTGTTGGGGAGAGGGCAGTAATGGGGGGAGGGTTGGGAGGGGAACACCCATAAGGAAGGGGAGGGGGGAGGGGGATGTTTGCCCGGAAACTGGGAAAGGGAATAACACTCGAAATGTAATTAAGAAATACTCAAGTTAATTAAAAAAAAGATATAATTGCCCACCTAAACATACAAAGCCCAATACCATCCATCCCTTAAGAATATTAATAACAACCTATAAATACATAGAGCGGAATCTTAACATCACCTGCCATGGCTTCTCGCCCTCTCCCTCCTGTCTCTTCCTCTTTTCGTTTCAGTCTCCTCCTCTTCCTTCAAACTTCTCTCCCCCAATCCTTCCTTCTCCTCCAATGACAGGCCTCCTTCTATCCTGTACCTGCCCCTCACCTGTACTTTACAAATTCAATGGGAAGAAGGTTCTGGTGAAGTCACCTGAGTCTTGAGTACATGACTAGGCAGCTGTCCTTGGGGCAGTGGAATTAGCATCAAAATACAGATAACTCCAGGGCAAACCACATCATATGTTCCCATGCCTATTATAATTACTACTGATTATCTTCATTATTTTATTTATCGACTCAGTTTGCTCCTTTATCAATGCACCAAAATCTGATACAGTTTGTTATATTTAAAATAATTTTCTGGTAATTTTATTTGTTGCTTCAAGTCATTCTCACTTTTCCCCATTTTGTTAAGACTGTAGCCATTCTTTAAATTTTATTCAGTTTTAACAACCTCATTGTGCTCTAGTTGGAATTACTGTCTATTCATAACTCAATTTGGGGAACCTTAAATTTGAGGAATAAATATCGATAATTCATTCAAGAACATGATACATTTTCCCACTAGTTTCAGCTTTTATATCTCCCACAATAAGAGTTTTTAACTTCCTTTTTTAAAGAAACCAGATCTTACTTATTTCTAGGTATCTTACAGTGTTACTATTGTGAGAGGAATTTATAGTGATATGTTCTTTTAAACGGGCTAAAGATTTGCTAAAGAAATGACTTACAAGAAATACTTTTAACAAAGTTTCATATCTTCATGTCACCTGGCTCTAAAAAGGCAAGCCTGCATCAAAAAACTATTGTTCCGGATGCATTAGAGCCAATAGACTAATGCTCAACTAAATTTGTGTAGCCTACTGTTTGTAATAAGCAGGAAGAGTTAAGCAAATTAGTATTTGGCCCTCCCTAAGGGTATGTGGATCATTGAATGTTAATTTTATGTTATATCTCTGTCATAAGCATGCAAGGAGAAAGGTATATAGAAAGACCGAAATGGAGACAGACATGGAGAGAGACAGAGGCGGGGCGGAGACAGAGAGAAGGAATGATCGGAGCTGTCAGAAGCAAGCAGACTGGCTGTTCCATTGACAGCTTTCGTCTCATCTCCGAGCCCCTATGGTTGGATCAGGAATCACTGTTATCACTATGGTGTCTCCCCAGACTTCAAGTTCACCTGGATTATACGGGATGGTACCTGAGTTCCAGTGACTGTCATCATTCTGTGAATGCCCTACTGTATTTACTGAAATGGAGCTGTCAGCCAACCAGCCGCTCTGTGCTACAGATGCTGTCTACAGACCGTTAAGGTGCTTTACACTGATAGCCATCCTGGCTGCCTGTTCTGATCTCAGAACTCACTGCTGCGGTCAAGCTATTGCCAAAACTGTGGCTTTGGCTTCAGGAAACTTTGCCTCAGTCACGATTTCTTCAGACCCCCTGAAACAACCCCATAAAACTTCACTTTGATAAGGAAAGCTTCCAGTAGCCTTTAGATGCCCCCAACAGTGACTTTCCACCCATCTTGCAGCTGTCCTCAATCCCCTCAAGTAGGCAAACTTTCACATCCTGATGTTTGCCCTAGGCAGATCCAGTAAGCCTGTGCAGACAGGTGTGACTGAACATGGAGTTTAGCAGCTAAGAGGCTGTGTGGGCACCAACGAAGCCTTACCCATGTTAAGGGATGGTGGAGAGTGGTCCCCAGGAAGCCCATGGAGTACAGTAAATAGGAGAGGCTGGAGACGCTGTAGGATGTCAACGTGAGTGGAACAGCCACCAAGACTTCTGAGTCACCTAACAAGATCTGCTGGGTACTGGGAGGCTTGAAGCCCAGAACTATCTCACTTAAACGCTGTTGTCACTGATACCAGATTTCCCAATAAACATCCGAAGAACCCCCAACCAGCTGGAGGTTCTCTCTTATTGATCATGACACAGATGACATTTAGCCTTCTCATCTCCATCTATACCCTAAAAAGACCCAGATCTTTCTGCCAGGGACAGAAGCTGCTCTGTCTGTGGAAGCAGGCACATATGAGCACACCTGGGCCGCCATATCTGGCATTCCCTGCCCCCTCCCTAATCCCTCACCTTTAGGGTCAACCAGGATGGTCATATCTGGGTTGAGCTCTGCCGCTTTGATCTATTACAGAACTTCCCACTTCAAATCCACCTCTATCCTTCCCTACTTCCTCATTTCCTCTGTCTATCACCTGCTCTTCTATGGCTTTAACCAGGGGGAGGGCTCGGGATCAAACTGAGGATTTGGACTATTCTGGCTAAAGTATCAATTCGTGAGTTTCTTTAAGGATGACAATCTCTTTGTCTGCCACCGTTTGACCTATTTGCACCCCCATTGGTAACCTCAGCTCTGTTAACCAGACCCCATTAATCCCAGTGTCCAGTGTAAGTAAATATAGTTGGCTCTGGGACTGTCAGAACCTCTGTCTCATTCTCTCTTGAACTTTGATGATTGTGACCAGTTGATGGCCCATGGGACATCTGCAATTCCACTGAAGAAGGAATGCACCTGATGGCATGGCTCTGTGGAGTGCTTGCCTAGTTTGTTGAATCCTCAGTATCAGAAATATATAAAATAAGACGAAATCAAATAATAGCCAAATTGTGACAGCTAATCTCGGTACTTGCCCCTGGGCACATCTGGGAGGGATTTTCTTGATTAGGTTAATTGTAGTGGGAGGAGCTGGCATAACTGTGGGCAGCACTTTCTGATGATGTGGGTCAGATGTAAGGAGGTCTTAGGACCTCACCTGTGACTATCTGTACCCTGTTTGAAAGTTTGTCTACGCTGTTGCTGCTGCATTAACTGACACTGGAACCCATCCTCTCTGAATATGAATGAAGAACAACGGTTCTCCCAGGATCCTCCAGGTCTTCATGCTAGATTGAAACTTTCTGAGATACCCAGGCTCATGAAGCCAGAGCTGTCTGCTGTCAGTCTCTACAGTGTGAAGGCAGTCATTGTTAGACCATGAAGACCACACTGTGTAAGTCAATCTAGCATAGATTTAACATATGTTCATTCTATCAGCTCTGTCCTGCCAGAGAACTCTGACAAACCAATAAATAAACCAATTATTTATTAGTAAATAAACCAACAAAGTTGCCGAGGCTCAGGCAGACTTTGGTTCATGTCCAGGACAAGAGAGAAGTGAAACTAACCTGAGCTCAAGCCTCATGTTGGAAAATTTGTGGCCTCCTATAATTTCTTTGTTCTACTTCTGGGCATAATAAAATTTAAAAAAACTTGCCTGGCCTTATGAAATTTTAGAATGATTGAGAACAGAGAAAACGTTTTCTTTTCATCTTTGCATTCATTCTGGTCTAAATGTCCAGCAAGGACCCCCAGCAGGAGGTCTTGTGTTCATCTTTGGATGAACAAGTCTGTAGAAAGTGTGCTCAAGCCACAGTGAACGTGTGAACCAACACGTGATTGGAGACAGGAAGCTGACAGCACTCGGCGCCTGCCACTCCCAGAGCAGCTTTAGGGAGAGTAAGTTTGAGCCATAGAGTGACTCATAAGATTGTCTTCGAGATTATCACACAGAGATGTCTGGGCTTTTTCACAAATGTCTTCACACAGAGAAAACAGTCAAGTTAAGGATGTGATATGGAAAGGGGATCTGAGAGGTGGACCGGTCCCTTTTCCTTGGTTTCTGGAATCTGTTAGTCAGAGAAGGGATATTGCTGAGCATATTTCTTTGGGGACCAGCATTATTAGGACATGCTGTGGGGCTGGAGAGAAGGCCAGGTATTTAACATGAGGCTCACAACCAACCAACCAATAAATAAACAACAGATGCCATGAACTATAGGAAAAGAGATGACTTTTAAATAAATTAATGGGTAAATGCTTAGAATATCCGATATTGTTTAATTTCCCTTATTCAATATTACAAGAAGTTTGAAGTTCTCTTTCTTTCTTTCTTATTTTTTTTAAGGAAAGCACTTTGCAGTCGGGGTCCTTTATTTCATCTTTGTCCATTAGGCCATGAATTCGTATGGAATGAGCTCCAGCAGCTCAGGCTCCTTCCCGTTAGTCCTCACAAAGTGGGCTTCTCTGGGTGGCGCAGGCTGGCGCTTCAGCTGAACCCAGGTGTCCTTCTCTTTGTCTTCCTTTTTCTTCTGATCGTTCTCCTTCACCCGCTTCAGGAAGCTGTCTGTGCTCTTCGAGTGCTTGATGTGCTCAATCCGCACATTGATCCTCTTGGCCAGAATCTTGCCTTTAACTTGCTTGTTTACAATGATGCCCACGGCATGCTGACTGACATTGTAGACTCTTCCGGTTTTGCCGTGGTAACACTTATGAGGCATTCCTCTTTGAACAGTGCCCATTCCCTTGATGTCTACAATATCACCCTTCTTGTAGATTCGCATGTATGTAGCCAAAGGAATGACTCCATGTTTCCTAAAAGGTCTAGAGAACATATACCGAGTACCTCTCCTCTTTCCTTTTGTGTTCGTCATTTTTGCGAGTTACTGGAAGATGGCTGGCCTGGCGGAAAACTGGAGTTCTGTTTCTTACTTTACAACCACAATGCCTGACACTTTACAGGCTAAATTATTTAAAAATTATTTCCTTTGGAATATTGAAAACACACTGTCTTAAAAATTATCAGAATATAACACAAATAGTTCCATATAATCAATCAATATTTCTCTTCCTTTAACTCTTTATATCTACAGCAAAAAGCCTTCAATTTCCCATTAAAGCTTTATCTTTTTTAAAAAAAAAACTGTATTAAGTGATTTTCTATATATGACTCCCCTAAGCAATTGATAAAATAGATTGATCAGGGTTTGTTAAACATAGGCAATTCATAGAACAAGTATATACAGAAATAAAATTGTATGTAGTTTAAATGATTTAGCTTAAATAAACCTTGACTATATATCTGTAATAAGGATAGCAATTTGGAAACACAGCATGAATCTCTCCTTGTATTTGTCTGGCGTGACATTGTTTATCACTGGCCAGATTCGGTGTGGACCTCGGTCCGGGCATACTGTAGTGATACTGTTAGGCAAAGGCTGTAACTGCTCCTTGTTCAGCTTTCCTCTGGCTCAGCAGGACATCCAAGGCAGAGCTTCCTAGGAAGGGTGGGAGAAGGATGGGAGAAGAGAGTCGCAAACAGGAGGCATGGAGGTGGGAATGAGTGGGAGCAAAGAGAATGGAAGACGATAGCCACAGCCCTGTTATTTTTCCCTTCGGTGCCACAGGCCCAGGCTGAGCCCCCAGGGAGTGAGAGAAGGGATGGTCAGGGGATCCTTGACTGCAAACCGTGAGAGGGTCACCCTTCTCGTATTGCACACCCGAAAGGAAGCATTTCAAATATCGTGTGCCCTAGGTCCCTTAACAGCTCCATCCAGTACGGCCTCTGTGCCAAAGATGCGGATGTGGTAACAGAAAGTTTCTAAACATCTTGGAAGGACCACAAGCCAAGTAGTGTCTGCTTTCTGTCAGGTACAAGAAAGCCCGTGAATTCTTAGAGAAACTCCCTACCGTCTATTCAGAGCAGCACCCAGGTCCAGCAGGATGTGGGAAAGACAGGAAGATGCCTGTAACCACTCCTTCCCCAACCCCAGCTTGTTCTAGAACCTTCTACATAGCCTCTCAAGTTGAGGAGGAGGATAGACCACCAAAAGCCAAAGGCTGGGGAATTAAAAATACAACCTTTCCAAGCACCGGCGGAAGCCCGGTAACAGATGGGATCAGTTTACCCTCAACAGAGACATCTGGTGCACCTGCCTCTTATTCAGAGGCTATCAAGCCCCTAAATTACAAGCTACAGACTGCTGTGTACAGTCCTGAGTTCCAGTCTTCACATCCCTGAAGTGTGCAAAGGTCTTCACTCAGCAATGCATCCTGGGAGAAGGGCAGCATGAAAGAGGCTGAACTGGAAGACCCTGGGCACCTTTCACTGACGGATTTTGTTTGGCTTTCTGTTTCCTTTAATAAATGCAGTAGTTTAACGAACAAGAATAAATCTGTCATTCAAAACAAAGAATGAAAGGATATCTGTTTTAAAAAACTTAGTAGGTAGGCTGGAGAGATGGCTCAGTGGTTAAAAGCACTAACTGCTCTTCCAGAGGTCCTGAGTTCAATTCCCACAACCACGTGGTGGCTCACAACCATCTGTAATGGGATCTGATGCTTTCTTCTGGTGTGTGTCTGATGATAGCCACAGTGCACTCACATATACATTAAACAAATAAATAAATCTTAACAAAAACCTAGTAGGCTAAATATTTTGCGGCTTTATGGAAGTCCAATGTAATCAACATAAAAATTAACTCCATAAGTTACAATTTGATGATTTTTGGAGACAAAGTCCTGCTAAATATCCAAAGCCACAATGTTTCCATCCTCCTGGCTCAGCCTCCTGAGTACTGGGTTTGCAACTATGTGCTGCCCAATTCTATGTGTCAAACCTCAGTGTCAACAAGGAAACTCCTTCTCCCACCCTCTTTGTCATTTCTTTCCCCAGTCTCTCTCAGGCAGCCATTGCTGACTTCTACCACTGCAACTGGTTTCCATTTCCTGGAATCTTAAACAAGTGGAGTCATAAAGTACGGACTCGTTGGTCTTTAGTCTATATCTTTACACTCAGCAAAACTATTTTGAGCTTCACCCGTATACTGCAGACCATTTCCTTTTTTATCAGTGAGTAATATTCCATGTATGGCTTTGCTACTATCTTTTTACCCAATCATCTATTGATTGAAATTTGGGTTGTTTCCAGTTTGAGTTTTTTATTTCTTTTACAGACAGGATCATGGGTCACATAGGGGTAGCCTTGAGCCCACTATGTGGCAGAGCATGACTTTGAACTTCTGATCCCTTCTGAGCCCTGGATTTGAAGTCATGGACCTTGAATTCATTACTCAGGTTTTTAGGTTGTATATAAACTTCCAGCTATCTTTACTAACACTTGAGTCGGAGAGTCTTTTTTAATTTTAGAATCCTTATAGGTATATATACACCTTGTGGTTAATTTGCATTTTTCTACTAACGATTCTCAGGATATTTCATGCAGCTTTGGTGGAGCCTAGGTTCAGATCTTTTGTTCAATTTTTCTTGGGTTACTTTCTCGTTATTACCACTTGCAAGTTCTTGTATTTTGGCAGAGAAGTCTCTTGTCTATTGTGTTTTTATAAAGATTTCTCTCCAGTTTATACCTTGTCATCTCTAGATGCCTTTTAAAAATGACTAGTAGCTGGGAAATGTCTGAGAAGATATCTAAAGTAGGTCTAAGAAGTAACTATAACATTTCCGCCTAATGCCAAACCACAAGATCTTTCTTTTTCCTGTTTTCTTTTTAAAATATTACACATGTGGGTTTCTTTTTATTAATTAATTTACTTTACATCCCAGTCCCAGCTTTCCCTCCCTCCTTTCCTCCAAGTCCCTCCCTTCCCCCCCCCTGCCTTCCTTCCTTTCTCCTCAGAGAAGGGGAGTCTTCCTGTAGATATCAACCCTCCTTGGCATAGCAAATTGCAACAGGACTAGGCACATCTTCTCCTATTGAGCCTAAACAAGGCAGCCCAGTTATAGGGAAAGGGTACAAAAATAGGCAACAGAGTCAGAGACAGCCCCTGCTCCAGTTGTTAGGAGTCTCACATGAAGGCCAAACTGCAACCTGGTACATGTGTGTAAGGGACCTAGATCCATCCCATACATGCTCTTTGGTGGCTCAGTCTCTGTGAACCCGTGGGCCTAGGTTAGTGATTCTGTAGGTTCTCCTGTGGTATTGTTAACCTATTTGGCTCCTTCAATTCTTCCTCCCCGCCCCCTTCCACCAAATTACTTGAGTTCCACTTTAATGTTTAGCTGTGGGTCTCTGCATCTGTTTCTATCAACTGACGGTTGAAACCTATCAGATAACAGCTATACTATGTTTCTGTCTTCTAGTAGAGCAGAATATTATTAATAGAGAGTTATGGCTCTCTCTCATTGCATGGGTCTCAAGTTGGGTCAGTCGTTGGTCAGCCATTCCCTCAATTTCTACTTCCTCTCTATCCCTGCACATTTTTTAAGGCAGGATAAATTGTGGGTTGAGGTTTTGTGGATGGGTTGCTGTCCCTATCCCTCCATTGGGAGTTTTCTTGTTATAGGAGGTGACCCTTTCAGGTTCCATATCCCCTATTGCTAGGGGTCTTAGTTGCAGTCACCCTCATACGTTCCTAGGAGTTTCCCTTGTCTTAGGTTTCTAGTTCATCCCAACGATGCCACCGTATCCCAGTTCTCTATCCCAGTTCTCTCTCCTTCTGTCCTCCCCACACTTGATCCCTCCTGTTCCTCTCCCGACCCCTCTCCAATCAAGTTCCCTCCTTCCATCCACCCCTCCATGCCTGTTTCCATGAGATTCACGAATCTTCCCCAAGGTCCTCCTTGTACTTAGCTTCTTTGGGTCTGTGACTGTAGCATGGGTGTCCTGTACTTTATGGCTGATATTCCCTCTAAGTGAGTACATACCTGTGGGTTTCATGCAGTGTTAAAATAGGACTTTGTCATATACAATAGACAGAGAATCAGTATTTGCAAGCAAATCCTGAACCATCATAGGTAACAAGCTACTGTAGCTAAAACTTTACTATCTACAAGCAGGCCAAGCATCTAATCACAGCTCCAGCACTCACCAGCTATATGGCCTTGACCAAACCATTTACAGATCTGGTTGTTTCTACATTTATAGAGTTATTGTAAGAAGCATTCCCATGACTGGTTACTCGTAAGCATTACAGGGAGGCAGAGGAAAGCAGTGTAGAACTGATACAGCTAATGGTCAGTAACTGGATAAGGAGAAGAGAATGAAGACAGTGTCCAAGGCATAGGAATTGCTAAATTGTGGTGACTCACACTTGTAATTGCAACATTCAGGAGACTGAGATAAAAGGGTCATGGTGAGTTTGAGGCTAGCCTAGGCTATTCCAACCAGGACTGCAATTTGAGAGCTTGTCTGAAAAACCCAAATGAAATGAAGCCAAACAAAATAGCCAGCTTCTTCATGGCTTAATGACCTGGATACATTTGGTTTGGAATAGGACAGGCATTACGCTGAGAAAGATGATGCAAATCAGGGTGGTACTGTGGTGTTTCAGCATCCTTGGTCCAGGGAGTGGCACTATTAGGAGGTGTGGCCTTATTGGAGTAGGTGGGGCCTTGCTGGAGAAAATGTGTCACTGTAGACATGGGCTTTAAGACCCTCATCCTAGCTGTTTGGAAGCCAGTCTTCTCCTAGTGACCTTTAGATGAAGATGTGGAACTCTCAGTTCCTCCTGCACCATGCCTTCTTGGATGTTGCTGTGTTCCCACCTTGATGATCATGGACTGCACCTCTGAACCTGTAAGCCAGTCCCAATCAAATGTTGTCCTTATAAGAGTTGCCTTCATTATGGTGTCTGTTCACAGCACCATATTACACTAATACAGAAATTAGTACCAGGAGTAGGGTACTGCTGCGATAGATGTTTTTGTTTGGAGGAATATGGATTTGGGGACTTGGGAAAGCAGTGAAACACTTCAAATGGGGCTTAATGGCTATCCTAGTAGGAATGTGGAAGACTTTGTTGCTGAGGGTGATTTGAACTATGAAAGTCTGGCTATAGGGATTTCAGAGGAAAACAACTTTAGTATGTAGCTGAGAGACTGTTCTTATGATACATTGGTGAAGACTAAGGCTGCCTCTTGCCCTTGTCTGAAGAATCTGCCCAAGGCTAAAGTGAAGAGAGTCAAATTAGTAGCAATGATAAAAGAGGTCTCAAAAACCTGGTTTAGACTCTGTGTGGTTTTGTCTCGTGAAGAGAGTTTTGGTGAAGTGTAGCAAATATTAGAGAAACACCAAGAAGTGCCCAAAGCACCATCTTTAACCATAGATGTAGTTTCTCTGAGGAATCTGTGGTCCCAGCATACTATATCAATACTTCACATTTCTGTCTTAATCCACAGCCTGTCTTACTATCATGGACTGTTCTTCAAGGCTCCCAACCTATGTTCTTTAGGATGTGTAACACCGTAACATTTCCCCAAAGGAAGCACCACTAAAGTGTTTCAATAATTAAAAGAAATTCCTTTCAAAGACAAGATTATATGAATTCAGAGTTAACTGAGTCAAAAGCCACCAATTTCTTCTATATGAACAGGGAACTGGGAGTTCACAGCATACATTTCAGGATGGCAACCCTCAGGAAGTACTCATGGTGTTGAAATTCTGTGATGGGAAAATGAAGGCTTACCTGGTTGATCCAGCCACACAGCACTTCAATAGACACCTGCTGTGCCAGCCACTGTGCGCTGTGACCGGTTCCTCTCTACCTTGTCTTGCTTAATATTCCCAGCAGCTGTGAGCTTTTCACAAAAGGAACTGTGTTTACAAAGGTTTTAAGCTTGCCAGGTCCTCACGGTTAGCACTAGGCATAGCACCCTCTCAGAATCTATAATCTAGTCAAGGAGGGAGGACCTGGGTAATGATAGCCTAAGGTATGTGTCATCGTAGACAAGCATTAACCCAGTGTGACTCCCACAGGAAGCTTGGGGAAAGCCTTTAAAGAATGACTAGAGCTCTGAAAGGTAAATGCTGGGCTGTGAGAAGAGGGGGGTGGGAAGTAGAAGGGAAATAGAGTAAAGGGGGAAGATTCACAGAGGCTCAGGGTAGAGCCAGAGAACACAAGGAGTGATAGGCCACAGGAGATGCCCATGGGTCACAGGTTAAACATAAGATTGGGCTACCAAATCAAGTTCCTCTGTAAGAGAGACTTCTATTTTAAGAAATGCTGTCTGGGGACTGGAGAGATAGCTCAGTGGTTAAGAACATGTACTGCTCTGGCAGAGGACCTGATTGGGCCAGTCTATATTCAGGGGGTTGGGTGCCTCTGGCCTTCACAGGCACCTGTACTAACACGCACTCACACATACATACATACATACATACATACATACATACATACATACATACATTACATATAATTTAAAATAAAATACATGTTTCAAAAGGAAGAAATGCTCTCTGCAGCCTTGCACAAAGCTCTGACTGGGCTGAAGTAAGGAAGTGGGATGAACCAGCTCCACGTCACTGCCTGGGCCTCAGGGCAAGTGCACTGGGCATCTTCCCAGGGAAAGGAGGAATTTCACTTCCCACCTAGACTTCTTATCATAATAATTCTTGTACCCATTTCCTTGGAAAATAAGATAGGATAGTCCACTGGACCAGAAAAGTTTTGTCGTCATCGTTATTTTTGTTGGTTTGCCATCTGGCACTAGAATGGGATCGGTGATGCATTGGAAAGACTTAAGCCAAGTGATGGAGTGATGGTGCAGGGGGTGGATGTGGTGGCGGTGTGGACTGGGTCGGCGGGGGCCGGCTTCAGCTCACACTGCTACTGCAGAGTGGGAGCACGGGTAGAAAGTTAGCAGTAGCTCTAATCGACAGGCCTGCATCGGATGGGGAGAGCTAACAAAGACACCAGAGTTTTAAATCTAAGCTGCTCTGAGAATGGTGACCTTCCTATGGGAAATTAGGCAAACGATCTAAGAAGAAAGGCGGTGGGGAGGGGGGTAAGCTCATCTGAAGCAGTTTGAACTGGAAGTAATGAAACTCTCACAAAGAAATACCCAGAAACTGCTTCAAGGCCAGAGCAGGTATTCAGAAGAGAGAGGCTGCAAAAAGATGAAGCTGTGCTTGGTGGTTGTCTTTGCAGAAGAGCTGGCCCTGGGCAGGCCTCTGAGGAAGCAGAGGGAGAAGGCTGTCCAGAGAGGCAGAGGGCAAGGGAATCGTAACTATGCAGAGCCAGAGAAGTGAAGGGGTAGCAGGGAGGATGAAGATGCGTGTGCTGTGGAGGACCTCTTCTCTGGCGGACCCCCTGACCTCCCAGCTCCAGTCTGTCCAGAGCACTCTGGCTTCTGCTGGGCTTGAGCACCACAGATGTCTTTGGAAAGAGCTCCTTGCCTGTGGGCTGCTTGGGTATGTTAAGCTCACAGGTTCATGTCCTATAAGCAAAGACTGGGAGACAATAAAAGGGATTTGGGGAACCCTGAGATTGGTTTCGTGAGTGTTGAGAGTTCAAACATGGAGCAAGACGGGGGTAGGAAATGAGAGAGGGCCTGGATGTTGACGACAGATGATGATACAGTGTTGGGAAGGGTGTTTTTTGTTTTTGTTTTTGTTTTTTTGTTTGTTTGTTTGTTTTTTTAAGAAAGGTGGATTCTAAACTCTAGGGTTAGGAATTTGAAAATGTGCATCTCTATCCCTCCACACACACCCCACCTCCAGATAGGGTCTTCCCTTTCTACCCACGGTGCCTGGAACTCAGTGTGTAGCCCAAGCTGATGCTGAAGGTATGATCAGCTCCCCACCTCAGCTTCTAGAATGCTGGGATTACAGGTGTGAACCCCCACATGTGCTGAGAATTTGTTCCTACCCTGCCATGAAGGCCAGCTTACAGGAGAGAATGAAGCCAGTCGAGAGAATAGTGCAATGGGCAGCCGCTGCCAATGGGCTTGAGAAACGACCAAGGCTAGAGGAGCTGGCCCCTGGCAGAGGGCATGGAACAGTAGAACGTTCCAAGAGGCAGACTTGGTGACAGCTATGAGGAAGGAAACCATGACCCAATAAGAAAAATTGCTGACTCTAACTCCTAACCCTGCTGTTTATCAGCTGTGTGACCTGTGGTGAGTGACAATATTTCTTAAGGCCTCAACTTCCTTTTTGGTAAGATGGCAGCACTACCTTCCAACTCCAGTAACTGTGTAACTGTCTCACTTGGGAGTTTGGGGCGTTTTTGTTTTTTCTTTTTCTTTTCTTTTCTTTTTTTTTTTTCTTTTTCTTCTTTTCTTCTTTCTTCTTCTTCTTCTTCTTCTTCCTTCTCTCTTCTCTCTTCTCTCTCTCTCTCTCTCTCTCTCTCTCTCTCTCGGTGGTGGCAGTTTTTTTTAGGGGAAAGTGCTTTGGGGAGCTGTTTCGCTCTCTAGAGCCAAATGATTGGAATCTGATCTTCACGATGCAGGAGGTGGGTCTCATTCAAGTAGGAGGTGGGATGCCGTCTTCCCAAGAAACTAGGAAAATGCGTGTGGGAGTGTAGGTCATGGGCAGTGACATTAACTTAAGTGAATAACATTGACTTAATGACATGAAACACTAAATGAATGACATTAACTTAAACGAATAAAAGCATTTGTGCACACATCACTGTCACCCAGGTGTCCCGGATGGATTTCTGGAGGGCCGTGGCTCATGTTTAAATAGGTGTTGTGCCATCTGCCCCTTGCTTCCTTTCTTGAAGAAGAGAGGGTCTAAGAGAAAGCCTGGCCACCCTGTGGATCCGTGAACCCTTACAGCTAGTTAGACCCAGTGTATAGGCAGGTAAACTCCTAGGGGTCTCCACCCACAGATTAGTAGTCTGAGATCAGTTTGGAAAGCCTCGAGGTGAGATGTGCTTGTTCATCCGTTCATCCAGCCTACTTTCTATGCCTGGTCGCCTGGCCCAGTATGGCATGGAAGGAATTTGGCTTTCATTGCCTGCCCATCTCACGACCTCTGCTTTTTTTCAAAACTTGCTGAGTGTGTTAAGGCCCCGCCCTTCCTGAGCCCAGCCCGAGGCCGCCCCTAGCGCTTTCCCAGCCCACTCCTGCTGTTTCTCGGAGGTGCCCGAGAAGCAGACTGTGGCCCATGGGGCCCTCGGTGCTGCCAGCCTGGCTGCAGCCCAGGTAGGGCGCGGGGCTGCGGGGAGGGAGGGGCCAGGGCGCTGGGCAGCCGCCCACCGGCTTTCACGCCTGAAGTTCCTGACTCTGCTCAACACTTACTGCTCCTCCTGCCTAGTGTTAGTGGATTGCATTTTCTCCTCCTTAGATTCAGGATGGAGCTTTGCTGTTTCCTTCTTTTCTTTAGTTCTGAAGATGAGGAAATGGAAGGAAGGGCAGACTGCATGGCCACCTCTTTGTGCGCTCGCTCCCACAAGTCCTTCCCTTCCTTGTCCCCGCTGCGCCCCAGACCTTGGCGCAGGGCGGTTTTCGGTTTTCGCAGCATCCTGTTGCAACAGTGTTCACCACAGGAGGAATTCCAGGGAAACTAGGGCCTGGGGTGCGTGTTTACCTAAAGCCAGGTGATTCTGTTTGGGTTGGAGTTTTCCCCCTTTGAACTCCTTTAACAGTTTTGGTTATCTGTTGACTGCTCCATAGAGTTGGCTTACATACCTTGTTTCTCAGAAGTTTCCAGCTAAAAGAAGCCATTATTAACACTAACAAGGCTACTCTATCCTTCCCTGTGCACACCAGGGAAGCCCTTCACCTCCTTTTTCAGCTTCTAAATATATTTTTTTTAATTCAGTTTACATCCTGGTTGTCCTCTCCCCAGCAACCCACACACGCATTTTTTACACTCAGCTTGACTTCCTTTTTTTTTTTCCGGGTGAGCAACTAAACTGCTTTCTATGTGCATTTGATGGAGAGAACTCGCTTCCCTTGTAAAATACAACAGGAGGCAGGGGCAAGAAGGAAGAGTGTAACCCCAATCACAAAAGTCAGGTGTGTTCAGGTACTGAGTCACAGTACAGTCGTGACCACGTCCCTTTGATAACTGTAAGCCAGCTCCCGCAAGGTCATTCAGCGGGCTGAGCGGCTGGAATGCTAGCTGCCCAAGTCAGTCGTTTTGCATCCATGTCTCTTCCCTGTCCCCTTCCAGTTTCGAAGCTATCCTTACAGTGGCTGACAGTGTTAGAGAAACAGAGTTAGAATATTATCAAAGATGAAAAGGAAGCTTGGAAAAGAACTGCCTTTGGTTTTAAGCAATTTCAGTCAGCATACTCTTGTTAGACAAATTCATCCCATCAGACTCTAATGGGTTTGGAGGGAAAACCCAGTGAAGACCCTAATACAGAACTCTTTGCTTTTGTTTGCTTGGTTTGACTGGTCTATTAAAAGATGTGTTTAATGGCATTTTTCTGTATTTATAGGTATAGGAAGAGTGTGTATCTTTTCATCTATTACTTAATTCAGTTCTGTGGCCACTCATGGATACTGGCAAACATGACAGTCAGATTCTTCTCATTTGGGAAAGGTAAACACTCCTAAACAGCTTCGGTTTTTAACTTTTATTCCTGGATTCATCTGGCCTCGCTGACTTTCACTTCAAACTCTGTGCATCCTACATCTGGCACCGTTCACTTTTCTGTAGTTTGTTTTTCCATAAGTATACTTTATTATTTCGGACTTAAACCTTTTTAGAACAGGGAGGAAGAAGGTGAGACAAGGTGAGAGGGGCCTGTCTTGCCCCAGAACTGCCAGTTTGCTCTGAAAGCAAAGACTATCTTTGGAATGTTCCATTTTGGTTCTGCACCAAACTCATAAATTAAATGCATTTTGAAAAATCTGTTAAGTTCCAGCCTGACATTCTGTGTAGAGCAACAAAAAGTTAATGAAATTCTTCCACTACGTTTTATCTCCAGGTTTAGGGTAGCTGGAGATTACCAGTAACTGAATGACAAATTTTATGCCCCCCAAGACCCTGCTTGACCCCTTAAGAAGACATGTACATGACACAGCACACCGGTGACTAGTCACCTACATGGAGTTGGTATTGATGACTTGAATCATAAACTTCCTTCAGTTTCCTAAAAAGTCAAGAATTCACGCTTTAAACTATTCACTTCAGATTGTTACAGAATGAATCACCAAGTGACTGTCAAAACAACCTTCTCCGTGTCCCATCCCCACGTGAGTAAGTGTCATCACAGTTTACAACTGTTTGGTGACTTGACAATTTGAGCAACTGCTGGTTTAGCTAAAAACAAACACGAGTGTGGCTGGAAAAAAAAAAAAAACATGCCGAGCTCATCAATTGAGACTCCTATGTCATCTGCATCTAGTGGGCCGCTACAAACTATCCTGTGTTTCTCAGTCTTGCTGAAAAAGTATACATTCTTGCCTATGTCAATAACCTCAAAGTTAGAGCAGAAGGCGTGAATATCAACTATGAGAGCTGAGTTTTCAAGCAGAGGGAGACTGAGATACAAGTGGATGGAGGGCATCGGTTCTTTTTATTTTTTAATTGGATTTTTAATTTACATTTCAAATGTTTTCCCCTTTCCCTGTTTCCCATCAATAAACCTCTATTCCCATCCCTTCTCCCCCTTCTTCTACAAGGGTGTTCCCCCACCCATCTACCCACCCCTTTGTGCCTCCCCGCCCTGACATTTCCCTACACTGGGGCATCGAGCCTTGGCAGGACCAAGGACTTCTCCTCCATTGGTGCCCAACAAGGCCATCCTCTGCTACACATGGGTCTGTCCATGTGTACTCTTTGGATGGTGGATTAGTCCCTGGGAGCTCTGGTTGGTTGGTATTGTTGTTCTTATGGGGTTGCAAACCCCTTCAGCTCCTTCAGTCTTTTCTCTAACTCCCCCATTGGGGACCCCATTCTCAGTTCATTGGTGGCCATCAGTTCTGTACTTTGAATAGGCCATGTGAGCAGAATACAATTCATTTACCTCCCATGCCCCAGGCAAGAATGCTAATGTGTCCCTACCCATCCAGTGGACAAAGTGGCTTTAGTCATCTTGTCTCACTATTGTAATTGTAGCAGCTACTCTCATCACTGTGATTGTAGCAGCTCAGTTAGAGAAACAGAACTGGTCTGTTCATTTGAAATGAAGCCTGAGAACAAAGAACGGGATTGCAGTTCCATCCCTTAAGCCAGTAGCTCTCAACCTTCTTAATGCTGTGGCCCTTTAGTATAGTTCCTCATGTTATGGTGACCCCCCCACAACACACCATAAAATTATTTCATTGCTACTTCATACCTGTAATTTTCTAATTATGAATCATAATGTAAATATTTGATATGCAGGATATCTGATATATGACCCCTGTGAAAGGTTGTGTGACCCCTGCAAGGGGGTTGTAGTCCACAGGTTGAGAAACTGCTCTAGGCAATAATTCAAGTTGATCAAGTACAGCAGAGTCTTGAACTTGTGTGACCCCAAGACTATGTAATGGTAGGTACAAGCAGAGGACAGGAGTATGGATTATTAGTGTGACAGGAATTGCGTCTGAGAGGGGCATGTGATGACAGCATTTACCTTATAGAGACACCAAGATGAGAGTCCCCAGTACCTGTTCAGTTATAATCCTACAAGTACAGGGAATACAATTAAAAACAGAAATATCACCCTTAGAAGACTCTGAATGGGGTAGGATTTTATTGAAGATCTTAAAGCAACAAGTTTGTCATCAGAGGACCATCTGTCCCCTTCTATTTTAGTTCCATCTGTCTTCTCTGACATTCAGTGCTCAAAACAAAGCCAGAGTCACTAGTCCAGTATGTGTGTAGGACCCAGCAAACACAAACAAACGTGGTGCGTGACATCACAGCACCACAGTGTCATTTCCATAACGTTTCTATGAAATCAAATTTCTCATTGCCTTTTTTCCTCAATGAAAAAGCTGAACACAGCAGATTTTTAGAAACTTCATCCCCAAACCACCTACATGTCAAGGGGTTTAGATTCTGATGAATTATGTTTGTGTCAGAATTGCTGGAACATCTCATATATCAGGAATAAATACAATAACCCTGGCTGTGAAGACTTTGTAAGTTTCCATTCTTTTTGGAAGAGGACCGGTTAAAAAGAACTGTGCATACATTCTATAAGTACCACAGTACTTCTTGTAAGTACCACAGTACTTTCTAGGGATATATCGCGCTGCTATGATTTGGTAGCTTATTTAAAATAACTTTTGCACATGCGATAAAAGCATCTAAGCTGTATTTTGCAGAACTCTGCAAACGTGTGTCTGGATGCAGCTTTGACTCACAATGTCTGTATTTGTTTGTCATTTGCTAATGCAGATTCAATGGTCGACACGTTTTACGCTATTGGGTTGGTTATGCGGGTTTGCCAATCCATTTCCCTCCTGGAGTTACTGCATATCTATATTGGCATTGAGTCAAATCAGCTTTTCCCAAGGTTTTTGCAGGTAAGTTTAATCACGCTGTCATTGTAGAGTCTATTTCATTTTTTACTTTGTCCCATTTGTAGCCCCTAGTGATTTCATGGCAGAATTTGTCCACGGGATTCCCTTACCTAAACCATAACCATTAGAATGGCCCATGGGCAGTGTTTGGGCAGTGTCACTGGCCAACCTGCACACTGCCCTGTCCTGGAGATTCCATAGGCATTTACCACTCTGCATGCATCTCCCTCTGAGGTAGATCAGAAGTGAAAAGGATCAGAGTTGAAGCCTTTTAGTTTGACGCCTGGCTGTTCTATGGGCCACTGTGAGGTTATACTACAACCACCACCGGGCTCTTGATGGTGAAGAATGAGTGATTTAAAACAAAAAAAAAAGTGTTTGTTTTAACAGCAGGTTGACAGAAGGTTGAAAATTCACTGGAATATTCGCCACATAAATAATCACTGCTGGACTAAGAGTAAAAAATATTGTTAAATGGTATTATCCATGAAAAAGACAAAATAAGGCTTAAGTTACTACATGGATATGTATTTTAAAAACTCCAGGATTTAGAATAGCCATCTAGATGAGCATAATCCTCAAGAGAAATCTGAAAACAAACTACTTCCTAAAATATCAGAATCTTAATGTATTCAAAGACCTGGCAAAGCACTTGGGACGCAAGCACAGAGCTTGAAACTTGCTGGGTATAACCTTATAGATCCCTGTGTTAATTTGCTTAAAGTGCCAAGAAAACTTAAAGGATGCAAAAAAACCCAGCTTAATCTTCATGTATCTAATAAGAGCCCAGTATTATAAATATTAACAGGAACTATAGAAGGGTACAGCAAGAATGGGTTGGCGAGATGTCTGGGTAAGGAGGGCATTTGGCATTGAGCGTGATGACCAGAATTAAATTTCTGGAACTTCCATGGTAGAGGGAGAGAATAAACTCCTACACTTACCCTCTGACCTCCCCACATGCACTGCAGCACGAGAGTGTGGGGGCATGTGCATGCATGTGGGCGCACATACAGACACACAGATACATAGTCATGAATGTTTTAAAAGGTATGGGGTAGATTTCATTTTACTTAGTAAAAAAAAATAGGAGAGCACTGTTCATTTGAATGAAGGCATTTTATGTGTTGAAATATCAAATATTTTAAAAACGGAGGTAATAATGTACAAATAGTTATATTAAAATGAAGAGTTCATAGAATCTCCTTACACGTGTAACTTTACAAACTAAAGAGGGGCACAATTGGTCATAGAAGCCGTGAATAATTTAGAAACAAGATTTATTGGTTTTTCTGGCTGAATAGATCTGCTGTCGTTTTGGAAATGTCAAAATGTGTACAGTGGAATGTTACCTCTGGAAAGCAGAACTCAGAGTTCACAAAAGCTGCACCCTATCCTGCGGATTATTCACTGAATTGAGCTGAATTAAGTTCATATAAAATCTGAGTCATGTTATCACTTTCACTCTTCCTTTTTTTTTTTGGCTGACTTGGTTATTACTAATTTCTTAGTAACAAAGAATTTTCAGAAGGCAAGGATGTGTTAGTTTAGCTGTTGTTAATGCATACTATGAGATTAGAGAACCTTTTCTTGTCAGGAAGAAAACAGAGTGAGAGTTTGAAAGTGCACACATACGGTCTGCTTGACACAATTAGCTAGACTTGCCTAATATGCAAAATTACTGTAGAACTGAGACCTCTGAAATTTTTTGGAGATGTACGAATTCTAGAACATTCAAGTGTGGTTTTTAATTACACTTAAATTAATTACTTTAGTAAATTAATTAAATTACTAATTAAATCCTTGAATCATTGAAATCATTAAGTCATTGAAACCAAAGAAACGATTCCTGATTTGGTTACTTAAAATACAACAGTAAATACACATGTGGGTAAATTTATTTAAAAAGTGATTACTAAGTCCAATGCTAGTGGAGCACAGTGCTCTTCAAGTCTTTGGTTCTGGGGAGGATAAGCAAGGATCAGGGGACCAGCACTGAGAATGAGCATCCTGGGCTGTGTGTATCCCCGACGATGAGCACAGCTCTTTTGATGTGCCTATCAGTCTTCCTCTTTTACTGGAGTTGGAACTGCCTTCTGTTGCTCTAGTATTGCTTTCACAATGGGACTGAGACTGGGAAAGCTTTACAAAGGCATCAAGGTAAATTCTCATGTTCCGTGCCTTTCCCTATTCAAGTTCTGCAGACAATGGCAATCCCCCACTATGGGAAGACCCCAAGCACTCTGCTTAAAAACAATGCAACAAAACCTTAGATTGTGAAATCATTTGTGGTGTTCTCATTTCCCCATTTTTAAATGAAGAAATGGTACTTAGAGCAGCTGAGTTATTTACACTGATTATGGCTGACTGCATGCAATAATTTTTTTTAAAAAAATGCATAGTGTCCTCCTGCTTCAAAGAGAACAAAAGCAAGGTCTGCAGAATTGTGATGTTACTATGATATTACCTTCATAGCATTACGAAGCCACAGCAGAATGCATTCTTTTGAGAACAGATTTTCCTAAATGTCAAGATAAATAGTTCCACCTAGCATGAACAATGGATTAGGATTAGTTAGTTGAACAACTAATGTAACATCTGGCAAGTGCTGGTGCCGAGGGAATGAGGGTAAATTTGGGTTTGTTCATTGTTCCGAGTTACTACATGTTTTACACTCATATATCTGACAACAAGCAATAAGCTATAATTTTAAAAATTGTATGCAATTGCTCAGACAAAAAAGCAGAGAAAACACACACTATAAGACAGTAGTTATTTAACAGACATCTATATTTTATTTTCAAATTACTTATGAGGAAAATCCAAAACTGTAGCACAAAAAGCTGTTTATAGACTTCCATTGCTTATGATAATCATATATCATTTAAATTGTATGCGGAAACATAACATAGAGCTTAACACTTAAATTATACATAGAAGCATAGCATAGAGCTTTGCTTTCTTAGTTTCAAATGGGAAGCATCAAAAGACACAGAAGAAGCATGCTAAACAGGACAATGCAAATGAAAGCTGTTTTCCCTTTCCAGCCTTTTCCTTCCAATCAAATTTTCATTTGCATATTTCATTACTTCAGGGTTTTTTTTAAAGTTAATGGGGACTGGTAGATTTGTTAAATTTCATTAAAGAAAGCCAAACCCAACAGTGTGACCATTGTAGAGTGGAAATTCAGCCACACCTGAGGGTTAATTCTGATGCCTTGGTTGAGTCTTCAGCCTTATAGAAGACTTAGCAGCTTTTCTTGACGAAACTTAAAAGAAAGAAAAGATAAACAATCCCAGATAAACTTTTGTACCACAGTGCTTGGCAGGTTCTGCTTGGAGGAAACTCTCAGGGGAATATAGTTCAGCTGACTACAACTACAAGTGGTTCCGAGCCACATCTTGCCCTCCATTGATCACCATTAACACTGCAGCAGATGCATTAATCCTAAACATGCTTATGCAACTTCAAAAAAAATCTGTCACACTATAAATGATTTCCTCCAATTGTCATGCCTGTGTAGGTTCCACTCATGAAAGTCAAGGGCACAAAACACTCTGTATTAACCAATGTCATCAGCTCTTGTCTCCTGCTTGTGTTGAAGGCAAGGAAGTCATCTCACAGGAGAATGCCTAACTCCCTTGTGAGAGGACAGTGGCTTCCAGTCTGCTTTCTCCAGGCTGTGGAGCAGCTGAATTTGACTGCTAAACTAAGTCATCTTTGAACTTTGCATGAAAATCTCACCGATTTTTTACCCCCAGCAGGCCCTGAGTTGAGAACAGGCTTTGATTACTAGGGATAAAGCTTCTGATGTGTTGAGCACACACAGTTCACTGGAAGGGAAAGTTAGAGTCCTTGGGACTTGTCATTTCGATTCATGGAGTTCTTCAGTGAACAGAAACAAAGCTATCCTCTTTATAGTGTTATTTTACAAATGCAGAATGGCTTTTAAAAATCCATGTAGAGTCTTCATTATCTCGGTAGAAAAATGTCCTGCAAACAGTACTTCCTACAGAGTTGGAATCAAACTCTGGAAGTATGACTCAGAGTACTGTGATCTAAACACTCAGATCTTCTCATTTTTGTCATGTTGGTGGCCACTCTAAAACTGACATCCAGACAATGGCCTGTTCCTTATAAAGTAGGCATTAAAACAAGAACATCCCGGATATTCTGAGATAAGTAATAGCCAGAGAGATTGCTCATTAGGAAAGTTCTCGTCACACAAATCTGGCAAACCAATCCCCTGGGACCCATTTAAAGTGGAGAGTGAAAACCAACTCCCAAGCCTCTGACCTCCACACGTACACCATGGTATTCACGCCACACACTCACAACATACATCCATTCCACACTCCATACCCCTGCTCCACAGTTAACTAACATTTACAGTAAGGCAGGTACGGGGACATCTACCTCTAGTCTCTGGATCATACTGACCAGCTGGACTCCACGAATCAGTGAGATCTGGGTTCCATGAAAAGATCTCTCTTAAAGAACAAGGTAGGCAGGGACAGAAAACAACCTGGAGATCAACTTCCGGCCTCTACACACATGTTCACGCATTGTACATATATCTCCTCACATTCAAACAGGCACACACAAATACATGTTTTGTGTTTTTTAAATGTTAATAGGGTGTAAAATAGTTATATTTTGGTAAAACAATAATTTTGAGATTGAAACTTACTAAGTGGAGAAATTCTCCCCGTCGTCAGGGCACGGTTCTTACCCTTCCATTTTTTCCTTTTTTTTTTTTTTTTTTTTTTTTTTTTTTTTTTTTTTTTTTTCGGAGCTGGGGACTGAACCCAGGGCCTTGCGCTTCCTAGGCAAGCGCTCTACCACTGAGCTAAATCCCCAACCCCTTCCTATTTCTTAAGTTAAAAAAAATATTGTTTGAAGTTTCATCCCTTTCTTACGGACTTTCAGGCATTTCACCTCCTCCCCATGCTGCTAGAATGTTCTTCTCAACAATCCCCACCCTCACCTTCATGCCTTCTGTTGTGTATGACCACTTGGTTAATTTGAGTTTCCTTGCTGGAGCCACCCATGCACAGGCAAGAAACCCTTCACTTTTAGAAAGTACCTTGTCATATAACAATGTAACTTGCCATTCTTTAGATTAAATATATATGTGCTGGCTGCACATGCAGAAATCAGAGGACAAGGTTGAGGAATCAGTTTCCTTTTTACAACTCTGTGAGGATTTTCATTGCATGCTCCTGTCACCAGGCCTGTCCGGCAAGCGCCATAAGCTGCTGTGCCATCAGCTGTAGCAACACCTTTAAAGAACAGACCACTGTCTGGATGTTAGGTTCTAGAGTGGCCCCCAACATAACAAAAATTAAAAGGCTCTAGTGTTTCAGAATGCAGGACTTAGAGTTACTGTCTAGATTTTGATTCCAAAATACGAAGAAAGTCCGTATCACCTAGGAAAACACATGCTTTTGGGTAAAAGCAAATAAATAGTAAAAGTGCCTTCTTGGTGTTTTTTTGGAGCTTAAACATAAAACTATATATTTTGAAATAGGTGGAAAGTAGTTAAGTATTGACTTTTATCAACTTACTATCTGTAACAAAATTCCTCTATTCTGCCATCATTGAGTGTAATTAAATAACCATCAGATAATGAGTTAACACTGACATTTCATGTGGTGGGAATCTTCCTATTTCTGGCACTTGGGGGCATGTCCACTGCTGATTTCTATGCCACTAGGAACTCTATCACCAGGGAGTCACAGAGCCTTCCCTGATGTCTTGAGATAGTTTCATCATATAGCCCCAACCTCACTGGTAGATTTTCCTCTGTCCTCACCATTTAAAGGGCAAAGAAAATCTACCAGTGAGGCTGCGTCTCACAAATACTTAGGCACTATCTCATATTGCATTTGATTAATGCCTAAAACTCAGAGAACCTATGTTTTGCAAAAATCAAAAACAAAACAAAAAACCCTCAGGAACATACATGGATGCATACAGTGTAGATTTCTAACCTCATCACTGAGTACTTTAAAATTTTAGGTCCCTCAACACAGAACATTGTAATCCTAGCCTAGTCTCACTTGGATGGAAGCTGGACACAGAATTTAAATGCTGTGTTCATACCATGGGTGAATAGGAAGCACAAGCCAGATTCGTAGGCACCCATGACGAGACGGTGTCTAAGTATCTGTGAGATGCCCGTCCACAAGCTTCCCCTGCATCTTACATCCAAGAGCTGCCAGGAATCATGTCAGCCAGGCTGGGCTATTCAGTTACTCACATTGCAGTCTGGAAGACTTTATATAAGCTAAATGACAACACTAGCTCCTTACATCTTAAAGAAGGATTGATGGGGGAAAGAGCTCTGTGGATAACTCCCATAGATTGACTAAGTTTGAATCATGTCTAATTCCTCTTAGCCATGCAGGGGCCCTCTTGACTCACCTCCGTCGTCATAAACATGCTGACATAGCTTGCACATGTGGATTTCTGATCATGTGGACTGCTGTTGACAAATCTTGGATTTTTTTTTTAACACTAAAAGCCCATGATTCTGTTGTGGATTATCCCAGGATTTTTTTTCCTTAATCAGCTTTTTAAAAAAAAGGCAGCTATACAAAGTACAAATTAACCCCCTTATATTTTCTTTCCCTTTGCTACTAATGCGCTCCATCAATCTCCGAGTTCATTTTTTTTGGGGGGGGGCACTGAGAACAAAGAGAAATGCCCAATTAAGCACAAAAATGCAGACTGAAAAGGCTATGTGAATATAACACAAGTCACTTTATACTTTGTAAGGAAAGAGGACTGTGTTTTATTTAAGCTGGTAATTGGAGCTAAGCCAAAATATGTGAGTTTTCAATGATCTTCAATGCTTGTAACTTGGCATATATAACATATATTCCAAGAATGTGTTAAATTCTTTCTATTTTCCACTGGCTGAGGGGGGTTAGGATTATATTACTGCCCTGAAAAAAAAAGTTACAGTGGCTTCTCTATTGGCTAAAATTGAAATTTCCTGGCCTGCCACTCAAAACCCTTCACATCCCAGCCCCAAACGCATTTTCAATTACTTTTCCCCGTTTTCCTGCTCCACACCGCCCACTCCAGCCTCTCTATGGTTCTTGCTCCTCCCCAGGGCGGTGTAGATCATCACACTGCGATTTCTGCTGGGGCTGCTCTTGCCTGGGATGCCTTTCCTCACATCTGCTTTACTAGATAATTCCGATCCGTGGATCTGGAGCCAGCGGAAATGCTGCTCGGTCTCATGAAGCTCTCTCCCTTCACCCTTCTCTCAGGCAGCAAGCATCTCCTCCCTGAACCCTGCCTCTCTCTGCAGCATAGACTGTAATTACATTCCCCACCACTAACTCTGAAGGAAGGACCGTTTTTTACTGTACCATCTAATCCAGTGGTTCTCAGCCTTCCTAATGCTGAAACCTTTCCGTGTAGTTCTTCATGTTGCAGTGACCCCCAACCATAAAATTATTTTTGTATCTACTTACTAACTATAATTCTCCTACTGATGTGAATTGTAATGTAAATATCTGTGTTTTCTTATGGTCTTAAGTGACCCCTGTGAATGGTTGTTTGCCCCGCCCCCCGCCAAAGGGGTCATAACCCACAGATTGATGATCTAATTCATAGTGGACATTTAAGTAGGCGCTTGCCAAAGTGAATAGAAATGTGTATATGTCAAGAAGAAAGAAAATATCTTGACTTAGGTAAAATGCTATCTTTGTTTCATTATGTATAATTATAAAAGTACAGGAAAACAAACAAAATTAAAGTCATCCATAACACAACTCTTTAAGAGATAGTCACTGTCAAAAGGTTAGAAAATGGATTTCCAGTTAAAATGTTCTTTTAAACAAATCCCTATTTTTAATATTAGAAGATTACTTAAATGGCCCAACAGATTGCCCTAATTCTTAGCTAATTTTTTTTTAAGCTTACAGAGAGAATTATCATCCTTTTTGGGGTGATCACCAGTCAAGAGGAGGTCCAAGAGAAATATGTAGTGTGTGTTTTATTCATCTTTTGGAATCTACTGGATATGGTAAGGTAAGTAAGCAAGATTTCTGGGCATGGTAGTACATCTTTAGTCTCAGAGGTGAATCTCCGTGAGTTCAAGGCCAGCCTGGTCTCCATAGCTAATTCTAGGCTCACCAGTGAGACCCTGTCTTCAGTCATCCATCAATCTGCTAATACAAGGGAAAATTGCTTCAGTGAAATGAGTGATAACTGCTCGTACTGGTTACTCTGAATGAGACAGAAAAACCTCATTGCATGTTGTTTTATATTGAAATAGATGTGTGTATCTTTGTATTTCAAGTGCAATGCCAAGTTCCCAGGTTCCAAGCACAAGGCTTTGCCATGACACTGACCTGAAATGACCTCACAGCTATATGCTAATGGAAGGGACCTTATCATTCTTCTACCATAAATTATTTTATAATGGACTTTCATTACTTGTCAGAATCCACAAAGTTGGCATCATAGTTAGCTTCAGTTGTCAACCTGATCCCTGGGGAAAGAGAAAACCTCACCTGTGAGGTGTTTTCTTATCACTAATTGATGGAGCATGGTCCAGCCTACTGTGGGCCTGGAGGCAAGTCAGTAAGCCCTTTGCTACACACTGCTTCAGGTCCTGCCCTGACTTCCTACAGTGAGGGAATATGACCTGGTGTCTTTCTTCCCCCGAACCATTGGTTTTGATCACTGCTTTATTATAGCAACAGAGGAGTAAACTATACCAGTTGGTTTCTGTGACTTCAAAAATATTTTATAATAAGACCTCTTTTCTCTAGGGAAAAATATAGCCCCTTATCCATTTCTAGTGGGATCCAATGACTAAGTAGCCCTTTCGTGGCATCCCTAGGAACAACTGCTGCTTCAAATATCTGGATGGGAGCAGGCCCCAAAAGAGTCCTTATTTTGTGGCCGAGATTGCATATTTTATTCTGATATTTTTATTCTATTGTCAGTAACTTGACCGAGTTACAGCATGGCCTCAACAATAAGCTGAGTCCTAAAGATCATATGCATACTTAGTAAGCTATTTAATGCTTCAAAAATAGCATTTTATACTGGGACCTTTGTAGTCTGACTTCCTATTTACACAAGCATTGGTTTCTCCCCAGGGACCACAGCCTTCTGTTATATTGGAATATGAGTCCGTCGACTTCAGTATCCGTTTTCACATAAACTCAACAGAATAAAATGACTTTCGCATTAACAGTGGTAGCAAACTATTATGGGATGATTTGGGGACATAGAGGATACAGCGGAATGAACCAACTTCCACTAGTTACTTGATACATGATCTTGGGCAAACCATTTAACTTTTGTAAATGACTATTTTATTGAGATGTAAGTTACCTACCACAATTTAACTTTTAAAATCTAAAGTATATGCGTTTCCGTATACTCAAAGAGATGTACAACCATCCCTGTTATTCAGCTGAAGACTGCTTTTATCACCCATTAGAAGTCTATGCCCATATGAACATATCACTCCAGATTCCTTCCCTCCCCAGGCCCTGGCGACTCTATTCTCACTCTGTGGGTTTTCCTATTTTTGTGTTTCATGTAAATGGAATCATTGGATAGATGGTCTTTTGTTACTGTCCTCTCTTTCCTTCGAATAATGTTCTCAATACAGTATTGTAGCATGTAATGGTATTTCATGGCATTTTGTGGCTGAATAATATTCCATTGTGTCAACAAACCCCTGGATTATCCTCATAGCTGATGCCCATTTGCATTATTGGCACCTTTTGGCAGGCCATGAGCATTCATGTACAAGCTTTTGTTTCCCTTATAGCCAGTAGTAAGAGCTCTGGGTTCCTCTTTTGATACTGTTTTTCTCTCAGCAAAACGAGGGTAGACCTATCCTCTCCGTCTACTGTGAAGTAGCAGGAGCAAGGATCTTAGTCATCTGCCAAAGGTGCCTGTGAAAAGATTACAACTAACATGAGAGCTAACGATGAGACAGACGCTTTCCTCCTAAGAACATGATGAGGACATCCATGTCTGCCACTCTGTTCAACATTGTATTGGAATTCCTAGCCACAGTAATTGGGAAAAAATGTAAAAGGCTTCCAGATGGTAGAAAACTGTAAGTGACCAACGAGTTTAGTAGAGTTGCACAACACAAGGCAAGGCTAATACAAATCAGCGGCATTTCTTCAGTGAACTGTCTGAAAATGAAAATAACGAAACCAACCCTGTTTACGATCGCCTCCAACAGCATGGAGTACTCAGGAATACATTTAGCCAAAGTAGGCAGACCCTGTACAGTAAAGACATTGATAAATGGGCGGGCATTCCATGTTGGAACTTAATACAGTTCAGACGCCAGTACTCACAAATAAACAGCATTCTTTCTTTAAAAGTCCTGTTAGGATCTCAAATGGCTTTGGGGCAGTAATTAAGATGCTAATCTTAAAATTCACATAGAAACCTGAACTCAGATGAATTAAACTTTTATAAGAACACACTTGGTCTCACCCTTTCCACTTCAGAACTTACTAGAGAGCAACAACGATTACGAGTGTGGTCCTACTCCATGAACCAGTCAGGGGATAGAGGTATTGGTTCAGAGATAACCTCTTCTAATTTGGGTTAAGTTTTGCTAAGGTCCCAAGAGATTCAATTTGAAAGGAATAGTCATCTCTACGAAAGGTAACAGGACAACTGGATACCGCATGCAAAAGATGAAGTTGTATTTGACAATGCACCTTAGACAGGACACCAAAGCCACAAGGAACAAAAGGAAAAATTAGATATTGAACTGTATCAACGAGTTACTGTGATGCCTGCTACTGTGAACTTGATTGGACTCCGAGGGCATTAAGAAGGCATGCTCTTACATATACAGCCATCCAACTAGATAAGATGGATGAAGCAAAGAAGTGCAGGCCGACAGGAACCAGATATAGATCGCTCCTGAGAGACACAGCCAGAATACAGCAAATACATAGGTGAATGCCAGCAGTAAACCACTGAACTGAGAACGGGACCCCCGTTGAAGGAATCAGAGAATGAACTGGAAGAGCTTGAAGGGGCTTGAGACCCCATATGTACCACAATGCCAAGCAACCAGAGCTTCCAGGGACTAAGCCACTACCTAAAGACTATACATGGACTGACCCTGGACTCTGACCTCATAGGTAGCAATGAATATCCTAGTAAGAGCACCAGTGGAAGGGGAAGCCCTGGGTCCTGCTAAGACTGAACCCCAGTGAACTAGACTGTTGGGGGGAGGGGCAAGTGGGGGAGGATGGGGAGGGGAACACCCATAAAGAAGGGAGGGGGGATTAGGGGATGTTGGCCCAGAAACTGGGAAGGGAATAACAATAAATGTAAATAAGAAATACTCAAGTTAATAAAGATGGGGAAAAAAAAAAAAAAAAAAAAAAAAAAGAAGGGTGCTCTTGGGTGTTCCTACAAAATTCCAGAGTTTAGCTGAGGAAGACCCGCCCTGAATTTGAATTGCATCATCTCCTGGACTGCAATCCTGAATTGAAAAAGAAGAAAGAAAGAAAACTCAATTTGGGAGTCAATAGGCCATTTGGGTAATTCTGACACGTGTTGAAGTGTAAAAACCACTGGCCTATTTAAAGTTACTTACTGCACCCCAAACCTGCTTCCAAGGCCAGTTCTGATTGTGTAACTGGGCAAAGCTGCAGAAACAGAGGGGCGGTAGATATGAATTGGGGGTTGTGTTTTAATAACATCATCCTTTAACATACGTGCAAATAGGTCTGCCTTTTCAAGAAGCCTAGCTGTTGCTGCATAAAATGAGCTTGGCTTTTAAATAAAATTGAAGTCATTAATCATGGAAGTTTATAGCTGTAATTTCTTGGGAGGAGGTAAGAGCTACATTCTTGCTTTCTTCAGCTGTATAATTATCTATGATCCACCCCATGAGATAAGCCAGAGACACAGGTTCCCCCCGCAACAAAACACCATTTTAACCCCTGTCCTTACCTAAATTGTAGGAACTAAAGCATGTGAGTCCCACTTCCAATTTTACTCCCGTGTTTAATTTGTAGTAACATATTTTCTTCTCTTATTTCCCAGATAGCAGCAGCAAACTATGCTTACACACTACCTGTCTCCTTCCAGGTACACTTACAGCATGCTGTCCGTCATAGGGACATCTTATGCTGTCTTGACATGGCTCAGTCAAACACTCTGGATGCCAATTTACCCTCTGTGTGTTCTTGCTGAAGGTAAGAGTTATGTTGTATTTCTGACAGATATAAGCCATTGAGCTATAATCGTTCACTAATTTCTTGATAGGGAAACAGCTATTTTTTTTAATTGTTCCTGGCTTATTGATGATAACCTTCCTAGTCTATTTCCTTGCTTCAAAGAAGCAAACCATTAAGAAGCAAAGTTCAGTGGGGTGTGATGGGGTATACTATACCTGTAACCCTGGAGACAGACACCAAGTCAGCTTGGTCTACACAGAGTTCCAGGCCAGGCAAGGATACAGAGAGGGACCCTGTCTCAAAGACTGAAAGGAGAGAGGGAAAGAAGGAAGGGGAAGGAAGGAGGAAGGGAGAATCGGGGACAAAGAACATTAAAATTCAAGGTGGAGGTGGTCCTACACGGGGTACAACATACTGGGCTAGAAACAAGCATTAGGGTACAGGTGCTTGCCTTTATTAACTATGTGTCTGGGGCAACTCATTTCACCCCTGAGTCTTTTTACACCCCCAAATTGGGTTTAACATATACAGAAGCTACCATTTAATTCTTTTAACACTTAGAAATGTGGTCATCTCTGACTAGAATGCTTCTTACCATCTCCAAAGCATTGTACCTCTGCCGGTGACCATTTGACCACCATCTCATGAGTGTCCACTTTCAGAGGAAGGCTAAACTAAAAGTGTCCTCCAGTACAGCACCAGGGTTATTATTTTATAGAGTACACCTCAGGTGCAACTGGACATCTGTATGCTCCTTGATGTCACGTCCCTGATTAGACCAGCTCCATGTGCAAACACAGGTGCCTGCTTCTCGCTTCCTTCCTTTCTCATGTGCCCCAGTAGACGTGCGCAACAAGCAGGACATCAACTATTGCCTGTACTGATAAAGCAAAAATCACGGAACTAAAGTAAGCATTTTTCAAAGGACTTGAGGCTAAGCAAAGAACAAACGCTTCCTCCAGTAGTGGATTTGACAGGCTGCAGGGAGTTTCTTCTAAAAGCCACGATTAAAAATTTTTAATAATGCAAAAAGCATGCTGCAGTAACTACAGGGAAATACAGACATTATAAAGGGTGCTGTTGCCAATAATTGTGAGTATATAAAGACTAGCATATAAAAGAACATCGTATGTTTTCAATATTTACTAATGGTTAGAAATAATAAGTCAGAATTTTAAATTGTTAATTGTTAAAATGAATTGTTAAAAGTAGATTTTCAGAAAATCTAGAGAACAATGTTTTATAAATCATTAAAAACAAGAGCAAGAACAAGAACAACAACAACAACAACATCAAAACCCAGTCACCCATTCTTTAAGAATAAAATTCTTCATTCATGGAAGATTTGCTAAGAGTACTTATTTGTCTTGTCATATGGAAATATTATAAAGAACATAAAAGGAATGGATGTCGGAAAGAGTATAAGGTTTACATCAGGAGAAATGCAGTTGTAAGATCTGTACAGCAAAGCGAGTGCAGTCAATACTAGTGTACGTTTCTGAAAGGGTAAATTCAATTACCTCGCTTTAAAAAGTAGATGTTGAATACTAGATTTTATCATTAAGCATTATGTACATATATCAAAACACCACAATACCACACTGTGATCTATATATATATATGTATATATATATACATACATATATATAGTGATTTTTCAATTAAAACTATATTAACAAAATAGAGTTAATTTTTTTCCTAAAGACTGTATAATGGACTGTTTCCCTAAATGTGAGGAATGAATAAGTATACAAGAATCATTTCTGTTATTGCTGTTCAGAATTCTAAGTGCTTCCCTGTTGAAGGAAGCCTGTTTTGACATTGACGCCACACAATCCCCTCTCTTTTATTATCTTGTAAATCACTCTCTCAACCACCAAAGTATCAGCAGAAGAAAATTAAGACATACACATGGCACAGTGTTAATGATGCTTAACTCCAGGTAGTGGGAAGCCTGACATTTTTCCTTTTCGTGCACTGGATCTTCCGGAGTATAAAATTATGGAGGGAAGGAAACCTACTTTAATGAATTTAATAGCTCTTATTTTTGTTTTTATTTTTCTTTTTTAATTTTAAAGCTATATTTTTCATGTAGGATAAATTCAACAAATAAACACAGCTCCTATAAATACCCAAGTAATTACTCCTATGTCAGAATGCTCTCGACCTGGAGCTGCCCTTGTTAATGGCATGCTTGGTGTCCACTGAAGTCCTGCGTAGATACCCTGCATCCCATATCTCTCTGCCTTGGCTTCCGACTTTATCACAGCGCAACACATTGTATTATTAAAGAATTTGAGATAACTGCTATAAAAAATAGTGTATCAAGGAGCTGGAGAGATGGCTTAGAGAGGATCTGGGTTTGGTTCTCAGCACCCATGTAGCATCTAACAACTGTCTGTAACTTCAGTCTCAGAGGATTCACTGCCCTCTTCCAGCTTCCAAGGGGACGGCATTCATTTAGTACACTTACATACATGCAGGCAAAACACTGATACATGTAAGGCAAAAATCTAACTACCTTTTATTTCACGTTCCTGATGGCAGTAGCTTAGATAACTATGGCATGCCATTTTACTGCATGGAATTCTATAAAAAAAAGTCTACACATGTGATATAATTTCATGGATCCTCTGTGTTTTTAACAGTAAACTAGTCTCCTCCCACAGAATAATTTATGTCAGTATTTCTCACAGAGTTCCTCTAAATTTGTATTAAGTACTTCTAGGGCTGAGAAGAAAGCCGATATCCTAAGGTCAGTCATGGTGACAGGATGACGGGTGGTCCATTTCATTGCTGCAGAACTGCTCAGAGTCTTCGCTATGTTAAACATATGTCGTGTAACTCCAAGAAGAAAGTAATAGGCAGCGCTTTCCATCCTGACTGTCTCCCTACTTGTGAGCGAGGAGACAGATGTATTTTTAACTCATCATTTTAAGAAGCACTATACAGTCTTTCCATTTAAGCATGAAATGTGTGGATTCAACCAACAGCAAAGTGCACAACAGGCAATAATTAACAAGAATGCTAGAACAATTTAAGCCACATAATCACTCCACAGATTTCTCCGTCAAGCTGAACCTTTAACTAAAGGATTCAGCACATCGCAAAACTGTTATTACCAATTCAAAATCTCCTTCATTAGAAACGTATGCACTTACACCTGTGTAACCCAGAAAGGGAATCTTTATGATCCTTTTTCTTTAAACAGCATTCACCATCTATCAGTCACTGCCTTACTTTGAGTCGTTTGGCACAAACTCCACCATGCTTCCGTTTGATATATCTACCTATTTCCCTTACGTGCTGAAGCTGTATCTCATGATGCTCTTCATAGGTAAGTAGATATTTTGTTTGGCATTCTTCATGTATGTGTTGGTTTATATTGTCCTTGTCCTACACTGACTAGTAAATGGAGAGGAACTAAAGAGGAAGCCCAACACAGTCAACTAGACTGTCTGGTTAAGGCCCCTGGTGCTTTTTGTGGGGTATCACGAAACCAAGTGTTACACAATTTCACTTCACAGCAAGAACAATACTACTAGTGGAAAAAATGCTTGCAAGATGCATGAAATACAGAAATTTTGACCATGAGGACACAACTATTATACAAAAAGGAAAACAGAAGGATTAGTTGTTTTCCCCCATTTATACCCATTTTGTTTTCTGTTTGACTTTACATGCTATACGAATGCACCCCTTGGCAGGCAAATAGGAAGTTGATGATAAGGGCCCAAGAAAAACTGTAGAAAACTTACAGTTGTAGGAAGTGGAGTGATGGCTCAGTACTTAAGAGCATTTATGTTCGTAAAGAGAACCCAGACACCCACATGGCAGCTCACAACCATCCATAATTTCAGTTCCAGGGGATCCATACCCTCTCTTCTGGCAGCAGGCATGTGCATAGTGCACACATATATTTGTAGGTAAAACATTTATATATGCATGAAATAGATCCTTTAAAAAGCTTCAATTGAGCCATGCTTTGCCACATACACCTTTAATCCCAGTACTTGAGAGGCAGAGGCAGGTGGATCTCTATAGTGAGTTGCAAGACAGGCAGGGCTACACAGAGAGACTTTGTCTCCAAACCAAACCAAATTATACACACACACACACACACACACACACACACACACACACACACACACACACAAAAAGAGAGAGAGAGAGAGAGAGAGAGAGAGAGAGAGAGAGAGAGAGACTCATGTGGGATTTCAAGATGGCTTTACAAGATGGATAAGTAGAGGCACCCAGCACTTTGCTCCACAAAGAAAACACAAAGCAATAGGTATAGAGCTGCATTCTGAGGTGAGTACAAGAAAATGCTGGGTGAAACTAATGCACTGTAATATTAAAAGAATTGGCATAGCAACAGATACGAAATATCTGAGTACTGCTATGCCATCTGTATCACTAGGGGTGGGAGAATCTCCTTCTGACTAAGGGTGAGTGAACAGAGTCCTAACAAGCTGTGTTCAATCTAGGGGATTGGCGAACATGCCCTCTGAGACCACAGTTGGGTCAGTAGAGTGTAGAATCATAGCAGTATGAGGACCAGCCATTTCTTCTCACAGATCCAAGCATGGGTACCTCCTACTTACAGGGTAAGACAAGACTTACCTGTGGTCTATTGTGTCTCTGACCACAGGGGTAAACTGCAGCAGCCTTGAGCAATGCTAAGGCTCCAGTTAGTGCTCCTGTCCATAGGGTACATGGCCCAAGGAGGTCCACAAAGAAGCTTAATCAGGTGCTGGCTGTACCCTGCTCTCACTTTCTTCCACAGACAAACAAAAGGCCACTGAGAAGTCCAAGGGAAACCTACACATTTCTTGAAACCAATAGAAATCCCAAACCTACGGGATATTTTAAAAAAACAATACCAAGAACAATGAACAAGAACATTTTTAAAAGAAATATTTTGAATAAACAACTTAGTTGTGCATCTCAAGTACTAGGAAGAGCAAGAAATAAACAGAACCCAAATGATTGTATGAAGAGAAATAAAAATCAGACCGGAAATAAAACATAAAATAACAGTGCCAAGGGTCAATGAAGAAAAGCTAGTTATTTACTTGAAAAAACAAAAGTGGATAAACCTTGAAAACAATTTATAAACCTTGATAAAAATTGAAGATCCAAAGCAATCAAGTTAGAAATGTTAAGGGAGACATTACAATCCACAGCACAGAAATACAAGTGATCAGTTGAAATTATTTTGAAAAACTACCTGTTAATAAATTGGAAAGTCTAGAAGATATGGAAATTGTTATAAAAGACCTACCAAAATCCAACCAACAGGATATGGAAATTCAACATGATATAGAAAAACCTGAATAGACCAGTAATATGTAATAAGTAGTATCCAATCTCCCAGTGCAGAAAAGCCAGGATGAGATGGCTTCACTGATGAATTTTACCAAGATTTTAAGGAATAACCTTAATTAATTAATAACCTCGAATTAATAGGTAATCATTTGGGCTGGCATTACCATTACCGAAACTTAATGTAGAACAGCCCCAGTCAACAAAGTACTAGGTGAATCAAAAGAACCACACACTGCAAGAAGGTATGCTTCATTCCCAGATGCAAGAATGGTTCAACCTCTACAAATCAATAAACTACCATATGGTATAAAAAGCCATGTGAGTAGGTGAAGAAAAGTCATTTGACAAAGTTCAACATCCATTCATGATAAAACAGAAAAACAAGTTATGTATAACAAGCCCACAATTAATACCATACTGAATGTTGACAAAGTCTTTCCTTTCTTATCAGGAACAAGACAAGATATTCATTCTCCTTGCTCTTTTTCAATGTCATGTTTACTTTAGTCAGAGCAATTAGAAAAGAGAAAGAAAAGGTAGATACATAGGAAAGAAGGGAGTCAAACTATCCACGTTCACAGATGCACTGGATATAGCTCACAATGAAATCCCAGCATTCAGAAGGGTGACATAGGAGATTGTCAGAGTCAGATTGAGGGCAGCCTGTGCCAGAGAGAGAGGTCTTGTCTTAAAAACAAAGCAAAACAAACAAACAAACAAAAACCAACTGTGTGTTGGGGGAGGGGCATGAATAAAGACTTCAGCAGAACTACTCAGTAGGAGGACAGTGTCCACAGAAGCAGCTTTTGATGTGGGCAGCACCTAAGCTGGATGAAGCATACTCTACATCCTTCTCTGACCTCTAATGCTCTTCAGACAAAGAACTCAAGAGTTCATTCAAAACAGTTCTGTCTTTTTAAGACTTGATGCTGCTTAGGGCTGTCTACTTAGGACTTTACTTTCTGTTTTGTTGGTTTGTTTAAAGCCCTTCCACACATAATGAATTTGCTAAGGAAGAATTTATGAATGACCTCTAAGTCACAATAGCCACAAAACATACCTAGGAACAAACTAAGGAAGTTCCTCTATAAAAAAAAAAAAGTACAAAACACTCATGAGAGAAACATCAGATATTAAAAGATGGAAAGATTGCCTATTTCCATGGATTGGCAGAAGTCATTAAATGTCTTTAGTGCCCGAAGTGATCTAAAGACTCGATGTAATCTCCATGAAAACACTGTTGTCACTTGAGGACTGAGCTCATTAGTGAGTGGGTAAGAGTCAGGCTGTACAAGCATGTGGACCCGAGTGTGAATTCCCCGAATCCTCCAAAAAACTGGGCATGGCCATACACCTATAGCTTGAGGCTGTTGTAGGTAGAATTGCTGGGGCTTGTGGGCTATTAGTCCAGCTCTGGGTTCAGTGAGAGACCCTGTCTCAGTGGCATAGGGCAGAGAGAGTGATAGAGCCAAGAGCTGAGTCTTCCTCGAGCCCCTACATTTGCACCAGCAAACACATGTGCAAATACCATAAACACATATGCTTTTAAGAAAATAATTTTAATAAGAATAAAATAGCAAGTGACATGCTGCACGGAACAGCAACAACAAAAGCCACTAAAATTAGTATGCAAACCCTAAAGCTATTGAGTCAAATGGAAAGGGCAAAGCTGGAGTCATGGACACCTGATTTCTAGACACAAGGCAGAGCTCGGTAACAAGCAATAAGATACTACATAAAAGGCAATTCCTAGTGAATAGAATAGAGAATCCAGAAATAGGCATGCCAACACTAACAATACACATCAGAGAAACACACAGTGTTAGGAGAACAGGATATACACACGGACAGAAGAAGACTGACACATGACCTCACCCTCACCCTACACAGAAATCCACTCAAACTATCAGATACTTTAACAGAAGACCTGAAGCTCTAAGTACCAGCAACGACTTCACAATGTGGTACAGATGGTAACTGTTGAATGAGATACCAATAGCTCAGGAAACAAAAGCAAGAATTAATGAGATGACATCAAAATAGAAAGCTTCCACACAGCAAATAACAGAGCAAGGAAAAAAAACCTACAGAGTGGGAGAGAATAGTTGCCTATTCTTCAGAAGGTATAAAGACCTCAAAATTCAATATGAAATAAGTAATACAATTTGAAAATGTGTTTGTGATATAAATATACTTGTAAAGTACACACACACACACACACACACACACACACAACCAGTTACTATGAAAAAATGTTCCATTTCACTAACCACCAGGGCAACAGATTCAGTGAGCTATCATTTAAGTTCAGTCAGATTGGCTGGCTATCAACCAAACAACAACAAAAACAAATGCTAGTGAGGATGTGGAGAAAAAGAAACCACGGTTGTTGGGAATGCAAATTAGTGCAGCTACTACTGCAACCCTGTGGAAGTTCCTCAAAAAATACCCTAAAAATAGAACTGCCATGTGACCCAGCTGCCCCAAAGAGAGGACAAAAGGAAGTGAAGTTAGCAGCCTATGAAAAAGCATGCTCTCTTCACAACAGAAAGATGTGGGACCAGCCCAGGAGGCTGCTAACATGGATGGAGAGAGGAAATATCTAGTGGTGCACTTAGTCATAAAGAATGAATTCCTGGTCTTCCAGGACCACGGCGAGAAACACAGCGCATATTGGGCAAGACTGGTCTTGCTTTTGTGTGAAAATTTAAGAACTGACATGAAAGTTGACGAGTGACTATGTGGGGCTGGAAGCCAGCAGAAGGGATGTGAGATCTGATGAGTGCATTCCACATACATGTGTGGAAATACCACACTGAATCCACTAATATGCACAGCAACACAGGAAACCTGAAATCCAAGAGTGAAGTTAATTAAAAGTAAATTAATCAGAGGTAGTGTGGGCTAAGAGAAAACTGTATTTGAACAAATGTGATCAGTTAAATGTTCTCCAGGAAGCTAGGGGAAGACTTTTATTATTTACATTTTCCTGCCCCTACCCTTCACAAATTATCAAGATAATAGTCATTTCTGAGAGACAATAGCTTTCAAGTGTAAGAATACCGCATCTAAATAAAGAGGTAAAAGGACAGTTTGGAGGCAGTGATGAAAGCTACCCAAGAAAGGGGTGTTGGGGGACTCTGAATCAGAGTGTGTTGATTGGACGAGTTTGCTCGCACTGCCTTTCTATGTAAAATCTGGACCGTTCATGTGCTCCTCCTGAGCCTTCCTTGTTAACTGTTGTTGCTCCCAGACTTCAAGCAGCCCCCTCTGCCTGTGTCCTGAAACCATGGCTCTTTTCAGAGCAATGATGAACCAACCTTACTTCCTTTTCACTATAGGTATGTATTTCACCTACAGCCATCTTTATACGGAAAGAAAAGACATCCTCCGAGGATCTTCTGTCAAACAGAAGAAAATGTGAGGCAGCCTGTTGCGCAGGGGACAAGATTGGCTGACGGATTAAACTGTAGTGAATACAACACTGGGCCTCTGCTAGAGAAAAAGAACATAGAACTGGACCGGTCTCCACCATGGCGCCATGTTCCGAAGCTACTGGGCTTTGAGAAAAGAATTCCCAACAGGTGCAGTGTACATTGCTTTACCAGGGCTGTGGGCGTCATACAAGTTACGTTTATAATGAGTCGACTCTGAGTGTCTCCCTATGATGTTAGTGAAAACAGACTCAATGGAGCAAATCCAATTGACTTGAGAAACCAGCTGATTCACTTCTGCACTAGCAACTAACAGACGTCTATGAAGGGGATGTGGTAAGATGTCCTCTTGGATTCTAAGATAACATACTCTATAGTGCCCTTAGAACCATGAACATTGCATATACCCAGAAAATTAAACATCTTCCTGTATCTTAGCTCAGGTTGTTGCTGTCAAAAAGTGCACCTCTACCTTATAAAACTTGGTTGTTAAAACTACAGAAATTTATGTTTTAGGGTTTGGGAGCCTTGGAGGTACAAGAGCAAGATGCTCAATGAGATTAGTGTAGGCGTGGACTATAGACTTGATCAGCCTCTCTAGGAGCACTGCTAGTTTGAGCTGTAGCTAATAGGGACAGAAAGACAATTAAGACTTCTTAGATTTGACAGAATGCACCCTTGAGCTCTTTCAGGAGGTGACCGTGCATCACAGGTTACCAGAGGTGTCTCTTCAAATGCATCGGGGCTACTTATCAGCTCTGATTTATATGATGATGAGTCCCCTAGGAAAATGGGGGCTTCCACTCCAGATGTTGTTTCTTCCTCATCTCTGATCAAAAGTCACCTTAACCACACGTGAAAAGGTGCTATCGGCATCTCCAAAGTCTTCCGCCATCTACTCACTAATGTCACAGCGGCTTCTCCACTTCTATGCTTCGTCCATAGCAGTGCCTCACCTTTTGTATCTACTGCTCAATTAGTCTGGATTGTTGCAACAAAGTATTATTGAATCGAGTGACTCTGGAAATCAAAAAGCTTAACATCAGGATACCAAATGACAAGTGGCGTTTGAGTGTGGGATGAGATGGATGCCTCCTTGCTGGTAGAGAAGGAAAGTACTTCTCCCAGATCTGTTCTTGTGAACTCACTAATCTCCTCCATAAAGGCTGCCTCTTCATCCCTACTCACTTCCCAAAGCCCCACCTCCAAGCACTTCCACTCCAAACAAACAAAAAAGGTCAACATCTACTAATTCACATCATAAAAAGTAATTAGCAGCCTCTCGTTTACTATGGAGCTATATGTTACGACTGAAACATGAGTTTAGATAGTTGCACAGATTCCCTATCTGTGCCGTATGTGAACCTTTCCGGTCCAATCTGTGCTTGGATACCAGAGGCATAAGGTAGCTTTAACCCTACACTGGTGCACACGCAAATACTGCCTGTCCTGGCAACTTGTGTTTTCAAAAGCTGACAGAAGATTTGTAACAAAACCCTCCTTTATGTAGTTACAAATGTGGTCTAAAGAAGCAGCTTTCTGTTTGTGTAAAACAAAGTAAAACATCTTAACAGAACAACTTACCTCTTACTTGGGGTCACACAGGTAACCAGGAGGGAGATTATTATTATTTCAGTGGCAAAACACTGAGTTTGGTCTTTAGTGTCACCAATGTAGGCTCTTCAGATGGCCCATAGCCAGAAAACCACATGACTTTTCCATACATGACTGCTCAAAACAAAGAACTAGGAAAGAGAGGACTGAGGATCATCTTATTTCCTTCTTTCCGTAAACTTCTGTTTTCCTGTGAAGAACAGGAGGAAACACCAGGTTTGAAGAGAAACTGGGCTGGAAAGACACGATAAATCTGAAATATGAAGTCTGCACAGATTCTTCCATTCCTCAGGCATCAGCAAACGCTTGGTTGCTGATTCACAAAGAGAAAATGTCTTCGGGGCCCACTTCCTCTTCTAATCATTGTCTCCTGTGTTTCCAAGGTACCCTGGAATCCAGAGCTCTTTGATGCATGCAGAAAAACCTGGTCTGCTACAGTACTCTAAAGTTTCCCAGTGCCAAAGGCCTGGTGGTTTTTTGTTTCTTTTTTTTTTTTGCCTTTTTTTTTTTTTTTTTAGCAGATGTGCATCTTAAAGTGGGAGCCAAGATGTCTGATGCAGTAGAAATAGATAGTTTTGCTCCATTTTAAAGCAGAAAACAGTGTTCCCCATGGTACTGTTGCAAGACTTCCAACAAGCCAAGCAAAATGAAACGTCTAGCATTTTCACAATCTGGTACCCAACAGGAACGCTAGGTGACGTTCAGTCTCGAGCTGGTAGGAAATACACAATAGTGCATATGGGAAAGAGGAGAAGAGCTGGTATAAATTGCTTCTATCTTTTTTTCTCTTGGCTTAAACCTGTAAAAGAGTTATGAATCTGGAAAATAAAACTAGCAGTGCTGTGACTTGGTGCACTTTGTGACAAGAAGAAGATATACTGGACACCTGTGAGTAGCAGAAGTTCCCTGGTGTTTGTGAAAGCCCAGGCACTGTCTGTGTGGAAGACAAAAGCACCTGACCTCAGTGCCATGACTTTCCCTCCTAACGGTCCCTTGTATGTGTATTTATATGACTGGTTGAAGACGGGGCCCAAATCGAAGTCACAATAATCAACAAACATCAACATTATAATGTTGCCTGAGTCTCTAGTCATTGCAGGAGCTGAAATCATGATACTGTCTTTAGACCACTAATACTTCAAGCCTTTAGGCCCCTAATATTCTGGTGAAGAGGTCTTCAGTCTTATAAAACAATTGATCATCTGAGGAGATAGTTATCCATTTTTGTTGGTCTAGCATCCTATCGTCTTCCTCCCAGGGAAACCCAGTTCAGGTTTGCTTGTGGCTACCTCCTCTGTGTCTAGAACTCAGCTCAACACCTGACCTAGGCCTAACCAATGAGTGTATCTCACCTGCCAGAGACCAAATACTTCTTAAAAGACTTACACGTGTCCCTAGAGTCTGCCCAGTGTTGTGTCTACCATGCCTGTGGGGAAAAGAACCATTCTTTATCCTTGAGGTAGTTACTGGCTGCCATTTTGCTAAGTGGGAGGCATGATCTCCAGAGAGAGACCACAGCATCACAGGATTCATTAGACCGGCCATTGAATTTCTTGGTTTGTGAACTAAGTCTTCTTTGTGTCCACTGCTGTTGTGAACTGCATAAGTTTCACTTAACTCATGACAACCCAGCATCGGAATTCTATCTATCACTGATGAATCTAACCTGGGTACCAGTCATTGTCATGCCTAGTGATCAGGATGTGCCTAGCAGTTTTATCAACAGGAATAAAACTTGTTTAACTCAATGACGAGGCTTCATGGAAAGTAGACTATCATATCCTTGTCATCTATATGGTTTACTTTCACTGACAAAATCTTCCCACACACTTAAAAATAAGTCACATTGCACAAAACTCATAAGTTTATTTTACTAGAACTTAAGGGAGAGAAAATATACTCCAGTTTTCACAAAGAAAAGAAGACTTTTACAATGAATTCTGGCCATATAGAAGGCATGTTCTATTTCAGTTTCAAATGTCCAGATGCGCAAGGAATGCACCCCTGGCCACACACATGGTGAGATGTCAGTTTGTAGCCATCTTTTCATGGCCTCCAATGGTGAGGACCACTTCTCACTGATCTCAGATAGCAGTCCTAGAAAGCTTCAGTTTCTCTGGTCCGTCTCCTTCAGTGGAGAATATTGTTGGTTCCTGTGACTGTCACCAGCCATATGCTCGGGTCCATACAGCTTTCTTCTTAAACTCTGGGAGAACTCTCAAGGACAGCAGGGTGGCTAGGAGGACAAGAACACAGGAAAGACTGATACACTTGATAGAGCTGTGCTGTGTCTGAAAAAATCATTTTGATCAAAAAGGTGTCAAAACAGTAAATAGGACAATGTGCAGAACTATTGGTGTTTGGCATGCTAGTGATAATTGTTTTTCTGAATGTCATTACTATTTACATGAAATGTGCCTCTTGTAACAATTTACTTTAAATGTGTGTTCTTTTATACATGAACTGGTTCATCTCCATTAAATATTCAATTAAAAAGAAGCTCCCACACCTATAAGAAGGCTGAGTTCTTGTGCTCAATGAAGCAAGTGTACTCACACTAAATTTTACCTGGACATGTATCTGTAATGTATGTATTTCCCATTGTGTTATGGGTCCCAAGGAACAACTAAAGTAGAGAAATTCTGATTAACACTGTTTAGTAATTACTACATATATTAATATAATGTATTCATAACGTTATGTAAAATAAAAGAATGTGAAGGAATATTGGGAACCCAGGCCATTCCAGTAAGCCAATGACTATGTCATCTATTTAAGGTATGGCTCCTTCTTTATTGATGTCAGTTGGTAGCTTTGTAACTGAAGATAGCTTATGTTTGCAACCATCACTGGTCCAAACTCCCTGAGGCACACCATCAGGGCCTCCTATCAGCAAGTCCCTAGGAACAGATAAATCACAAGCCTGACTCACAATGAAGCCTTGTTCGCACCAGAATCACACAGAGGCGCTGGCCCTCATCTACATGCTTCCCATTCGCCTGGAATTCCTGCCTATTTAGTAATAAAAAATAGTATATCCCCCCTACAGGAGACTGAGTCATGCTATGTCCCAAGACACAGGTACAAATATGAGCCATCTCAGGTCATGAGGCCAATGGCCAAATCACACCTCAGAGCTGAGTTTAAAACTGTACAAAACTTTCAGAAAAATCTTCCACACTTGGGGTTTCCTACAGTCATAATGTGCCAGTTTGTGGAGAAGTACAGGACTGAAAGTGCTTGATGGCTCAGTCAACACCTAGTTCCCTTCTCGAAATCCTGAGCAGCATTGACTGTTATTAGAAGCTGGTGTTATAGGATTCACCAATAGTGTTGCAACATAAAAGGTGAAATGAGAACTCTGTATTTTCCCAGTTGTTTCACATTACAAATGTTTTAGAAGAGCCCTCCCTCACGTACAGGACGAAGGAAAAACTTAGTTATCATCAAAACTGTCTCTAGAACTCTGGACTTCTGTTGGCCGTATTTAAACTTTTCTGAAGTTTGCAAAATTTAATTATTTTACAATTATAATATTTAATACCACTTATCTAAAAGTTAAATTTAAAGCACTGGCCCTCGGTTTTTACCCCATTTTTCTGACTGAATATGCCATAGTAAGGACATTTTCTTAAGACCCCGGGCCCCACTGTGCTCTTCCACCTCATCATGAGGGCGTGTTGGACACAAAGCATGAAGTAATACCTTTCAAAAGATCCTTGGATGTGGCTGCAAAGGCTTCGTTAGGAATTTCCATGATGCTGAACAGCCAGTCAATGAACTAGGGTGAAAAGAGAATGTTGTCAGTGAAGTAAACCCCACCATTAGCATGAGAGTGGACAGTCTCTGGAGCCGGCGTACATGAGAAGAAGCATTTCCTGTAGAGGCTGGAGAGGTAGAAATGGAAAGCGGGAATAACTTGAGTATGGAGGTGGTGCAGAGATGAACAGGGATGAAAGATACAACTCAGATCAAGAGACCTCACAAAACCTAACCCACTTTCCGTAGGTGATATACTAAGACCTTGTGCAGAAAGCCTACGGTAGACATGGGCCCAGAGGACTGTTTATCATGAACATTGATCACTCTGATAGGCTCAGACAGGGTAAGCGATGTGATCTAAGTCAACTTCCTTTGACTAACAGCAGAGTCAAGATCTGAATGGAGCTATATGTAGCTGCAAAGTGATTTTCTTTGCATCATACCATCTCCAACTGGTTCCATATGCATTTTGGCCTAGAATCATAGGTTCATAAATTTTCCTTCCTGTTTCATAACTTACTAGTAAATAGTCACTCCAAATACACAAGGGATTTAAGATGTCTATCCTGTACCACGGTGAACAGTGTTCCACTGTGGAAGGACCAGAAGAGACCACGCTTATTTTGGTTAAAAGTAGGACATAAAATGCAAAGCTTGGGGAAGCCCCCTAACACTTTCCGACTTAACAGTGAAAGGCCTTTCAGCTGAGACACTCAGCAGCGATAGGCGTAGCTAAGCCAGGTTTACAATTCAGAAATGTTTTTAAGGATTAATGTTGATATTTCAAAAATAAGTGGCAAATTATTACAGCTTCAACATCATAAAAATACAGTTTTGATTAAATAGCATTCAGGAAAGAATCTTCCAATCAGCAGGATTAGAGACAGGACAGAGCCAGCTAAAGCCGAGCAGAGAAGACGGTGCTGCCATGTGCTCTGCTGAGAGTCTGTACCCGAGGCTAACCCTGAAAATGCTGCTTACGATCTGGGCTTTCCTGGGGGCAGGGGTGATGACACTGGGCTTTAACAAAACCCTGTTTGGGATCCACACCAGGCCAGCTCCGGCAAGTGCACAGTGAGACAGAGTAAGGTGAGCAGTGTTCTACGGTTACTCTGGAGCCACACTTCCCTGGCATGTGCGCTGAACCACCCGTGCATCTGAGCCCAGGCCCCTCTCTTACCTATCACCTCGTATCCCACACAGCGGATCTTGAGTTTGTTTGCCTATGTGTCCTGCCTTTAAGGGTCTGAGGTAAAATGTACTCTTTCCACCCGGGATCCCACATGTGCACTCAATAAATGAATGGAGATGTAGGCTTTCTCTCTAGCTGCCCCCGTACCATAAGCCAGTTGTTGCTGCTGTCGGTTGTCTAGACAATAGTTACCCTGACCCTAGGCTGGCCACTGCCTCGATCACATGGCACGTGGGTGATATTTGGGGGTGAGTACGAAAGCCTTCGGTGTGATCCAAGCTTCACCTAATTCTCCTTCCATCACACAGCAGCAACTGCTGGAGACAGAAGCCTGCCTGCCCTGCCGAGCAGGTGGGCTGCCAGCCCTCACCTTCTGCGTTTGTTCCTTCCATGGCTCTTTTTGCAGCAGCAGTAGCATGCTCGTGGGGAGGAGAGTGAGAACCTCCTGCACAGTGACTCTGTGCATCGGACTCCTGCCAAGCAAGGCTGCCGCTGGCCCACCAGGGCCATTTTCCTGGTGCCATGGCAACCAACTGGCACTGAGGCCAAGGAGAAGGGGGGCCTCATGGTCTGCCCATGCTACCACTGCAGCAGCAAATATCAGCATCAAGAAGTCCAAAGCCTGTTAAGAAAACAGAAGCAACTTGAGACCATATGCTTTATTCAAAGTTACACAGTTCACAAACACAGCCTCTGTCGTGATAAAGGACAGTCTTCCCTTTTCCCCACCACTCCTGCTGCCCGGAAGAGGAACTGCACTGAACAGCAAACTTAGTTTCCATGCCAACTGAAGAGCTAATGTGGGCTTTGGAAAGTTCCTGACTTTTCCTTATGTGAGGGAGGATCCAAGAGTTCCAGATTATTCCTCCAACATTTCAAGAGAAATCTAATTCATTCTTAATCATATCAAGATCTGAATTCTTCCCCATTTTTGGTGTTTTTAAAAAGATAAATAAACCAAGGGAGTTATTTGTTATATGAACAAAAATGCTTTTTAAAAAATATGAAACATCTTATTTTATTTTAAACAATAAAAAGTTTATCTTTAGATATTTAAAAAAAAAGCTGTCTGCAATCCAACCTTCAGGTTACATTAGACAATTATAAAAATTTTAGACATGGTAATGGGGACACTTCCAAGATGCTGAATTACTGTGATTTCAATTATATTTTTTCCAGCTAATTTACATGCTAAGTGTTTTGAGGATTTTTGAGGGGTAATAAAACAAAGTTAATAAAAGCTCAGGAAATTAGAAAGAAAGAGGAAAGACTATATTAGCTTAAAAATAAGCTTTTTTTTACAAAACTTATTTCTCAGTCTCTTAAGATGCTAACTGATGAATTAAAATTTTAATAACTGCAAAAAGACACACAACTCTTCAGATAAATGATTCCGAATTCCAAAGAATATATCAGGTTATAAAAATTTAACTCAACTGGGAAGAATGCCTACACAGAAAATTAAGAAAAAAAGAGTAGAATAGCGCTATACTTACATTATTGCATTATTTGTATTGGTTTTTACAATCACCCAATACTAGAGACCTTTTTTTGGGAGGGGTGTCATAGAGCACATTGCAGATATATGTCGTATGTAGGTGTCGGCACACATAGATACCCTGCATATAATTCAAGAATCTCTTGGTCTTAGGCATTTTTAGTCACAGGAGGCAGAGAAGCCAGAGACCTGAGCCTGGTATTCCTACACACACTATGAGGACCCTGGGGTTCTCTCCCTAACCAGTGTTCTTTGAGTCCTTTGCATCAAAGAACATGTTTTGCTAAAAATATTTCTCTACAGACAGTCTTTGGGTCTCCAGAAAATGGAAACAGCCATTGTTTCCTTATGGCATCAGAGGTATTTCCAGTGTTTTTCAAAATAAAAAAGAAAGGCTGTGAGAGCGTGTTTGATTTTGGATCTTAGATGAGCCAATGGTCATGGCCTCCAGGCTTAGTTCCCAGGATGATGCTATGGGAGAGCAGTAGACCATACAGGTGGTAGTAAGTAGCAGGAGTTCTTTGGGATGTGGGGAGGAAGTGTGTCCTGAAAAGAACTATGGGTCTTAGACATGGCCCAGCAATGCACTCCCATGATGCATTACTTCACTGCATGTCCAAAGCTGTGGGATCAATGGACCCTGGGCTAGAACCCCAAACTACGAGTCAGGTGAGTGTTTTCCCTCTGTAAGCTGAAGGCCTCAGGCGTTTGTTACAGCACTGAAAAGCTGAGCAGCACAGCAACCCGGTCTTCGAGGAAAGGAAATGAAAGTTTCACACTTGAAGTTAAGTTCACTGCTTCTCTCGATCGATCCTACCTCCGCAGGAGGCACGTTCTGAGCAGGCGCTGACTGGTAAGCAATGTTTCTCATATAACCCATCAGCTCCAGGAGCCACTCCAGTCTCTTCAGTACACCTGCAACAAAACGGGCATTTTCTCACCACGGATCAGCAACAGTTATCACAACCGAAGCGCGACACATGGTCAGACGTCCTGGGACAGCTTTAAGATGCAGTTCTGGAAACGATGCTGCCCAGGCTAAAGTTTATGCTACTCACATCAGGAAACCAGTTTTTAGCCTTTTTTGTTTAAGTGAATCCTCCCTCAAGTCTCTCTGCCCAGTAGTGACAGAACACATTTATTGGAGTTTTTCCTCTGAAAACTGGATGCACCAGGAGAAATCTGGAATGTAACTAGGCAATAATGGCCAATCTCCGGTAGTTAACTGTTTACAGTCCTCCTGTGCTTTCTACTCTCAATACACCAGCGTAATCAGAAGCCTGTCCCGGAGACATAAAAAAGAAACACCGATCAGCCACCACGGGGTAACTGGAGACAAATGTCAGCATAGAAGTTGAGAAATAAGATTTTTTTCTTTTTTTTTACAAAAAGAAATTCTATTTCATGTACATCGGTATTCTGATCGTGTATGTCTGTGTGTGTGGGGTTGGGGGTAGGTGTCAGATCCCCTGGATCAGGAGTTACAGACAGTTGTGAGCTGCGATGTAGATGCTGGGAATTGAACCTCAGTCCTCTGGAAGACCAACCGGAGCTCTTAACCACTGAGCCATCAGTCCAGCCTTCTCCTTTTTAAAATAAGTGTTCCAGTACATGAAAAACTACTTAGGAACATCCTAAGCATTGAATAAGAGGAAAAGAAGAAGCTCTTTCTCAAGTAGGCTCATCAGAATCAAAAATAATGTCAGACGTCTCTAGTTTATTCTAAGTATCTTTATCAAAAACTGGAAACAGCTACTAAATCTGTTCCCAATTAACAAACGTATTTTCACTTTAGGATGAAAGCTTAAGACTCTTGGGCTGGTGATACTGCCCAGCAGGTGAAGATGCATGGCACGAAAGCCTGATGACCTGAGTTCAATATGTGGAACCTACAGTTGAAGGAGACCCACGTTCCCAAAGCTGTCCTCTAATTTCTACACATACACCATACCACATGTGTACCCACACTCAGACACATACTCACACAGACATATAGACAGACAGACAGCAATATATAAACTTTATTTATTTAAATAAGAGGAAATGACATTTCTCATCACAAGGCCATTTTTTCCCTCAGTGCTAGGCACTAGGAGGAGGATATAAGCAAACTGCTCAATTTCAGCGTATCAGGTGACCTAATAAACACATAGCCAAGAGCAAGTTCTATCCCTAAGGGGCCATTACAGCTCAGTGTGTAAAACTCTCTGTAAGCAAACATGCCGAGCATGGCAGTGCACAGTTAACTTGATCCTAACGCTTGGCAGGGAAAGGCGGAGAGATCTCTCTGAGGTTAAGGCCAGTTCTCTCTCCTCGAAATGAACACCTGAGAAGTCTTTTCACACAGATTATTTAATGTTGTTTCCTTTTTGACCCTTAATTAAGTGGCCACCCACAAACCATTTTCTTTCCATGATCAGGGGAATCAATTTCTGTCTTGTGTGTTTGGAAAACTAAAGTAAAATTGACAGAAATAACCCAGTTTTGTATCAGTGAGGGTCGAGATCGGTGGTTCTCATCCTTCCTAATGCTGCATGTGACCCTTAATAGAGTTCCTCATGTTCTGATGGCCCCCAACCATAAAATCATTTCCAGTGCTATTTCATAACTATAATTTTGCTGTTGTGAATCATAATATAAATATCTGGTATGCAGGATATCATATATGCTACCCCTGTAAAAGGGTTGTCCCTTGAAGGGTTTGTGTCCCACAGGTTGACCAGCAGAACAAAGATAATATGAAAATCTTCAAAGTAATTCACTCCTCTTTCCGAAAGATGGATGGTGTGAGCTACAGCCTATCATCCATCTAAAGCACTATCCATCTGGGGTAAGGCCAGACCTGTGTCAGCAAACAAGCTAGCTTCGAAGTCGAGGAGACACGTGGGGCTGAAGAGCCACAGCGGGCAAACGTTTCCGTGCTCACCTGTGTTGGCGTGATTGACAATGCGTGCCTGGTATAAGCTGTGCAGGATCATCCAGGCTAGAGTCTCCTTCTCGGGGTGCTGCATAGCAGCAGTGAGTAAATCAGTCAGGCTCATCAGCGGGAGTCGTCCTTGAGAGACTAAGTACAGCTTGACAAAGGCAGCCTTTTCTATGTTTTCCTAGGGGATGGGGAGCCAGTTGTTCAGTCATTAGTAAGTTAACGGTGTCAACAAACCCTCAAGGCAAAGGCAATCAGAGGATGACCTTGACACCTCCACCCCCACAACACTAGAGCTGTTCACTTCCTGAAGCACAGAGCCTAGACGCCTGTGTTACACTATGCACATTCAATAGAGGGCTGGGTGCCACATTTTATTCCCATAGCTATGGGTATGTCTGGAGGTTAGGAAGTGAGCACACAGAGTACTAACATAATACATGCTATACTTACTACGTTCCAAATACTAATGGAAGGGGTCCACTCATTCCATTTGTCTCCAGTCAGAAACTAGGCCATAAGCTATGTGCTTTAGCAGCAGACCCCAAAAGTCTAGGAGCAAGACAATGAAATCCCACACCTGAGGAACAGCCTGAAGATAGCCACATGAATAGGAGATATCTGAGCTCAGGATAGGCCATCTGTGCTGGGCAGCCCTTTCAGTGGTTAATCATTCACGGTATAGGAATGCAGTTCATCAGGGGCATCCTGGCACCCACCAATGAGGTTTTAGATTACCTAATCCTAACACAGTAGCCAATCAAAATTGTACTAACGTCAGGGTTTTGACCCCTACCAATCACATTAGAGCTTACCTAATCCTTCTAGTGAGTTCCCCTGGTTCCCTATAAAAGGCCTACGTGTCTTTGTCTGGGGTCATCGCCATTTTGATGGTAGGGTGACTTCAGCATGATGGTTGTTTTTGCAGAATAAATGTTCTTTGTTTTTGTATACTATTTGAGTCTGAGATCTTCCTTCACAGATTCCTGAACCCTAACACAGTCTAAACATATGCATTTAGTGTAGCAGTTTTCAAAATGTGACACGCAGACGTCTGGGTATTCCAAGGCCCTTTGAGAGGTTCTGTGAGGTCAAGACTATTTTCTAAGTCCACCAAACTATGTTGGTATCCACTGCATTTTTAATACCACTTAATTTTTAAAATCCATTTAAGAGGAGCTAGAGGGATAGCTCAGTGGTTCAAAGCATTTATCTACTTCCAGAGGACCCTGGTTCAGTTCTCAGTACCCTCTCAGTTATAAATGGTAGTTTGTAACCATGTATAACTCCCAGGCAATATGATACTCTCTCTGTCCTCCATGGATACCTAGTGTCTTAGTTAGGGTTTTACTGCTGTGAACAGGCACCATGGCCAAGGCAACTCTTATAAGGACAACATTTCACTGGGGCTGGCTTACAGGTTCAGAGTTCAGCCCATTATCATCAAGGCAGGAGCATGGCAGCATCCAGGCAGGAATGGTATAGGTGGAGCTGAAAGTTCTACATCTTCATCTAGAGTCTGCTAGTGGAAGACTGACTTCCAGGCAGCTAGGATGAGGATCTTAAAGCTCACAACCACAGTGACACGCCTACTCCAACACGACCATACCTAATAGTGTCACTCCCTAGGCCAGGCATATATAAATAAATCACCACACCAGGCATGCATGTGATTCACAGATATGTATGCAGATTAAACACCTACATACATTAAGTAAGTAAATAAGTAAATAAGCCAGTTGCACTTAATATTAACATAAAAAATTAAAAAATATCTAACCAATACTCTATGTTACAAACTGGGGGAAAAACATACAGGATTCAGTTGTGTGCTCCAGTGCTATGGTTGTATCAAGGACAAACCTGGGAAGATGGAATTGAGAACTAAAATAGTTCTATATATGGAGCGCTCTTTCCTTGAAAAATTGTTGACAAACTATAGCCATTTTAAATGCACATTAAACAGACTATTTCATTAAAAACTGAAGGAATGATCTTATCACACCAAGAAAAATATTCCACAGTATTTGTTACCAAATATTAAATTTAATATTAAATCTAATTTTTATTAGATTTTCAGAAAAATTTTGTCTACTTTTTTGAGCTTGACAACTTCCCAAAGGGTAGAGTACATCTTGAGAAGATTTCTGAGGAGCATAGCAAATACGATGTTTTCGTATTATATCATAAAACATATCAGCATTTGGAAGACCTTCAAAATTTGACAAACCAACATTTTCCAAATGACAGTGTTTGATATTAGAAAAAAATCAAATATCTATCAAAGAGCTGACATTGAAAATTAGCCAATGGATTTTAATATCAGAGCAGTCAAACTACCTTGGCATGGTTTTGGAGTCCACACTGCAAATCATTTTGAAGAAACTAAGAGCTGCTGACTTTTGGTGCAGTATCAAGGAATAATATGGTGGTAAGTAATTACTGAACTCTTGCTTTGAGCTGGTATTGTTCCAGGTACTCATTGTGGACTAAGTGATCTAACTTTCAAGACAACCCTAAGTAGGTTCTACTGTCCCCATTTTACAGACAGGGAAACCAAGAGGTTGTACAACTTAACTGAGGTCCCGTTGCTCATAAGCTGCTGATCTGGGTCTCACACAATAGCAGTGAGCCTCCAGACTCCCTTCTCTTACCACTTTCCTGAACTGCTTCTGTTTAAAATAAGCTAATTTCCAAAGTGCCTAGAGCCGAGCACTCTGTACTCATCCTCAGGATGCACCAGAATGGCCTGATGGGAAAGACTATGAAAACATAGATGGCTGGGCCCCAAGGTCTCAAGAGGGACTTGAGCATTCCCCTATCTAATCAGCACCAGACAGTATGAGACACTGGCCCAGCGACCCCATGCTGACAACCACTGCTATGTGATACAAATATTCAAGGACCCAACTGAATAAACAAACCTGACAATGACAAGCAGACCACCAGCCACTGGGGATGAGGGTTCATGGTAGTAGTTATATGAAGGGTTATACTCAAATAAATATGCCAACTGGGATGTGTTTATGCTAAAGGATTCGGTGCTTGAAACTGCAGCTTCACAAAGCATTTTATATTTATTTGCTTGTTCATCATGTGACTGGATCTAAGGACTACTTGTCAATTACCTTACCAACAGTTCTTGTTTTTCAGATGACCACTTTTCTGCATACAAAAGGACAATATCTCACACAAGAAACCAAGTTGCGAACAGAACTATGCGTTCAATACACTGGCAAGTTCTTTGGTCAGGATATCCCTATTTTTGTGGGTACTGCTTTGAAGATACTGTCCTGTTCTTTTTTTCCCCAGAGGTGATGCAAAACTGTTCTTGATAAACTGTAAGAAACTGTGTTATAAAGTTGTTCATCCACCTGTTCATCTAGATAGCATGTATTAAACACTGGTCACACCACCAGGCCAGCTACTAGACCTGACATCTAAAGGAGAAAGTCAGCTGCCTAAAATTATCCAATAACAAATTTGATGTAAAACTACATTATGCCCAAAAGGATATTGTAAACAACTCTTCGCATGTGATTTCTGCTTCAATAATGAAATATATTTCAATAATGAAATAATGCATAGAACTACACATTATTACCTTAGTAATCTGGGAAACCTGATTGGCACCTTCATCTGTCATCTCTGAGAGGCACTTTGCTATACTGATGTACAGCTCGAGATCATTTCTCTGGTAAAGACAAATCCCAAACAGGTCAAAATGCAATGTAAGACAAATGTATCACATCTATTAATATTGTGATGAATTATTAGGCTTGTTTATCCCCAATAGCAGTTGCTAATGGTAACCAAAACATATGGTCTTTCATAATTTAAGACTATCTTCTCCGTTGTTTTGTGTGTTTGCTTGGCTGTACTTCTTTCTCCCTATCAGAGTTCCATTACTCTAACCCAGATTGTTAACTTGTGAAACTCCAGTGTAGAGGTCTGCTGTGGGAGGGAAAGGGCCTACATAAGACTGTGACAGGGTGTCTGTATAGATAAGACAGTGTCACCAAAGTCCACTGGGGACAGATGTCTGCTCTTGCTCATCTTCAGGAAGCTTCTGGTTCAGCACTGGTTAACTTACCTCTAAGCCTGCTCAGAACATTGGTTCTAAACATTGAACCGCAATTTTGGTCTTGGATACAAACCCAGTCCTAGTGAAGAATGTGTCATTTCTTGCTAGCCCTCCCACCCATATTCTTAAAACATCCCCAGCCTGCCTTTGCCAAACTGACTTTAAAGAAGCCCAGGCACAAACTGTCAGGAATGTAAATATTTTTGTTCTTTACCCGAATCCTATTTGGCAGAAGGTCAAAAATTCTCCCAGTAGCATCGCAGAGCAGACTCCAGAGGTGGTGGGAAGGACTGGGCAGTTTCATGGCCTGGCTCAGACCCTGTAAGGCACTTGGGCACATCTCAGGATGACAAGGTTGGGAAGCCGGTTTAAAAACTGCCACCATCAGATTTTCAACAAAACCCTGGATCTGTTCATCAGAAACATGCTTTGCCCACAGAGGCATAGATACCAGGAGGTATTTCTTGATATTCAGCTGGAAGGGAAACAGATAAGGCCAGACATAAACAAGTCTGTCTGAGTCTGTGGTGGCCAAAGTCCCTAGGTCATCTGAGCTGGAGAGCAGACAGATTAAAAGCTGTGCATTACTTCTTTCTCCCACATTTTCCCCCATGGCTTCATAGTTCAAAGGGTCACTGTAATTATTAAGGGACACAAGCAATTATAGCTGTTTCAGTTACTTCTCATCCAGAGTGATACACGTGTACCTGGAGGATCAGCTCAACTGAAATTGTGGAATAGCTTAAGCCTGTTCAGACATGCGAACTAAATGCTACTTCTGAAAGGATGTCACAGTTGCTATTCTAATTTTTTCTTATTATTTTGACTGTTTTGTGTGTGGTGTATGCATATGTGTTTGCACATATATGAGTGTGCGTGTGCATACTTGTTCATGCACATATGTGCATACACTGTGTGAAGACACTTGCAGTCAACTTCAGGTGTTTTCCTCAGTCACACTCCATCTTTGTTTTTGAAATAATATTTCTCACTGAACACCGAGTTTACCAATTGGATAGTCTGGGTGACCAATGAGCTTCATGGATCATCTGTCTTCACGTCCTTAGAACTCACTAACACACACACACAACACACCCAAGCTTTACATGAATGCCGGAGATCCAAGCAGTGGTCTTTATGCTTTTACAGCAAACATTTCCCAGCTTTTCCAATTCAATCTTAAAATCATATTCTCCAGCAAGAGAAGCTGTCAATCTATTCAACTATTCTGCTTAATGTATACCTTAGATCTTTTCAGGGATGGGAATAAAAGGCTACTTCTCATAGTGTGACATAGTTGGCATAAGGATGTTTTTCATTGTTTCCGTGGTGTGCATGCACTTTATGCATGTGTGCAGGTGCACATGCAGGTGTGTGAACATAACATGTAGAGATCAAAGATGGGAAGCCCATCTGCTAAAAAAATCAACTAAGCAAAGCATTTAATATTAATTATCTTTTGAGGAAAAAGAGGGAAGCAATAAGAGGAACTTGCATGCTGTGCCACTTCTGAGCAAAGAGCCACACACTGACTGTGTGGGCCTGACATGTGCACCAGAGTGCATGAGAGTCAACATGAAGCAGGACTAGTATTAACTGCTTCATAGCACTTCACACACTCTTAGTAATACAAGTTTGAAACTAATGGACAAGTCTAAAAGAAGTAGGCGAGGGGAAAAAAGATAATAAAATCTTAATATAATATAAACTTATCAATGAGTTTTCTAAAGAGCTCATCTTCAAGAATATTTCAACTCATATAATTTTAACAACAATTAACAACATACAACCATAACCAAACCAGATGCTAAGAGTTGCGTAGATCTAAACTGGAAATGGAAGGCCTAAGAACTCTAGAGAAAATTCTCAGGTCAACAGAATAGGCTGCTGGACACTTGATTCAACAGGAAGAAAGAGTTCATGTACATAGCTTGGGAGTCAGCCACATACTGGCTTCCCACGTATTTCCCTATGAAACTTTGCTCGATTCCCACAGGTCTCAGGCTTATCAATGTATAAAGTAGAAATACCAAAACATACTTCTTAGCTACAAAGCTTCATAATATCATTCTATGCTAAAGAATTTCTAAAATGTATGTACAGTTTAAATGTATAGGGTAGCTGCATATATGAATTCACAGCAGTTGTGACAGCTTGCACAAGACCTGCATGAGTTCAAGCCAGACCAAATTCCAGCATGGAGGAGAGACAGGAAACAGGCACAGAGCCCTATTCCTAGCTTAGGAGCCATGGGTGACAACTTCTGGGAAGAAAGTCAGTTTCATTATGGATGTGGCTCCTGGTAGGTAGGTCTATGTCACTCCAGTGGAAAGCCACATGCCCAAGAGTATCTGGGCAGCATAAATTGGTTTTGGTGAATTTAAAGAAAAAGAAGAAATGGACACAAAGTTGGGTGGGCAGGGAAGGGGATGGCGGTGGATATGAAAGGGGGAGGGAGTTAACATATTCATAGCACACTGTACAAAGTTCTCAAGGAAATAATGAACTAATGGGAGAGGAAAAGAAGAACAGGGTCTGAAGAGATTCCTCGGTGGGTGAAGTGCTGGTGTGTACGAACTTTTGATCTCTGCACCCATGTGAAAAGGCATGGCAGTGAGCCTGCAATCCCAGTGCTTCTTGTAAACCTTTACTAGGGAAGCAAAGGAAATGGAATCTCTGTGGCTTCTTGCTGGCCAGCCAGTTTAGCCAAATCATGAGCTCCAGGTTCAGTGAGAGACCCTGTCTCAAAAATAGGAGTGCACGTATGGAGACAGTCAATGTTGACCTCTGACCTCCATTCCCCATACTCTACATACCCCAAGCACCTGTACTCTGCACGTACAGGAATAGTTATGGACAGCACATTATTGGTGGCTTGAGTCTCAGCCAAGATTGACTAAAAATAAGCCCAATGTCATGTCAAGTGGTATGAATATTCATGAACATGACTAGAAACATAAATGCATTAAAATTCACCGAAGTTTACCATTAAGGTAGCCACTTTTAGGATACATAAATTACAACTCAATAAGGCTAACTTTTAAAATGAGCTGCCAGAGACATTAGACAGTACAGCTGATGTCTTCACCATGAACCAAATGCTAGTGACTACCAGGTATACAGCAAGTGCTCGGCAAGTGACAGAAAGATGTGAGCTGCTGGAGCGGACAGGTGTGGATAAAGTAACTAAGAGAAAAAAATGCAGACTTTAGTAACACACACCTTCAACTAAAGAGCGCCATGAGGAATAAAAATGACAAAAATATGGCTGGGACCAAAGCCAGGAGATTGAGGGTGTAAGAGAATCTGGTACTACTTTAAAACCTAAAGCCAGATTGTGACTAGACCTGAGCATGACCATGTACTGACGATCAAGTTAGATCGTTAAAGAAATCATGGAGAATCCTTTTAATCCTAGCAGATAATACTTGAAATTTCTGCAACCTTCCTTATGACAGGACACTGCAGTCTCAAGATCCAGGAGAACAGGCAAAGGGATGCTTGTGAGAGGTGTTCAGCACAGGGGGATGTCTCTGTTAACAGCCAATGAAATATCCAGACTGGATTATGGATACATAACGTAATGTTAGTACCTGTGGCCCTCATTACCCCTTTAGTAGTAAGTAGCATTTTAAACACATAAGGATGGGTGATAGCCATGTCATCTCTCAGGCTGCTGGCCAGCTAGATCAAGTATTAGCCAGCTTTCACTTTTCTACTCCAGATTCAGAGACCATATTCCACATGGTGTGGCCGTCCCAGAGAATGGTCCCTGGCTACACTCAGCACCTGGAGCTACTACATACACTCAGACCGTGGACCAGCGGCGGCATCACCCACAAGCCCAGCAGTGCGGCCGCACTCTGTGATGACGGTGCCTGGGACACAGCAATCTCAAGGCACAGTTGCTGTATCTCCTCGCCTAAAAGAGAAGAAAGGAATTTCTGTAATAATGTGCTCAGGTCCCCGACTGATGCTCAGGAGTCAGTGTCTGAATCAAGCCCTCTGATTGGATCGCTTATGCACATGACAGAATCCATCCAACCAAATAGAACTTTGAGACACTCAAGTGAGGAGGCAGAGATGTCCACTAGAATCTCAGTCCTAACTCTCGATACAGCCACGGGCCTTACACTACCTTGGGAAATCTCTCTGACATTCTAAAGAAATCTGGACACTCCGATACTACTTAGACACATGAGAAAAACACTAGCTACAAATCTTAGTGCCTTCCCCGCCTCTTATGCAGTATGTGTTCAGCACATGGGAAACTTCTATCCAGTGTACCAGTTAAATTTTTACCAACTTGACACAAACTCGAGTTACATGACAAGAGGAAACCCAAAGTGAGAAATTGCCTCTATCAAGTTGGCCTACAGGTAAGACTGTGGGGGGAGGTCTCCTCCTCCCCCTCCCTCCCCCTCCCTTCCTCTATCTCTCCCCCACCTTCCTTTCGTTCTTTTACATTTTTTAACAATGTTTTTTTATTTTTTGTGCATTGGTGTTTTGCCTGTATGTATGTCTCTGTAAGGGCGTGATATCTTCTGAAATTGGAGTTAGTTGTAAGCTTCCATGTGGCTGCTGGGGATTGACCCAAGTCTTCAGGAAGAGCAGCCAGTGCTCTTAAGCACCGAGCCATCTTCCAGCCCCTCAGGGGTCATTTTCTTTTTCCCAGCACTGCGATTATAGGCATGCACCACTGCACCACTCTTGCTTGCTCACTTGCTTTATCTATTTTTATCTATCTATCTATCTATCTATCTATCTATCTATCTATCTATCTTTGTCAGGTATAGGAGATCTAACAGAGGTCCTCATGGTTGCATAGCAAACCTTTTACCAACTCAGCTATCTCCCCGGTTCCTCAAGAGTTGTTTTTGAGAACTATACAGTCTCAGAGCTATACAGACATAGCTATAAAGTCTATGTCTTTAGACCTCTTCCTCCTCACCCTCACCTATAATGGCTCAGTGAAACTCAGCTATTGTATGTAAGATAGCCATTCACAAGATACAATAAATCTACCAGTCACTGTCAACTGTGACACAAAATCTGCTTTTTTTTTTTTTTTTTTTTTTTTAAATTCAGGCCAAGTCCTAAGAACATAGCCTGAAAACCCAAAAAAACACTTGATGTTTACCAAAGTTTAGCCTCATAAGTGGAGAGAGGAGTGCGGCCAAGTTTGCAGGAGGGTACTGGTAGTTTTCCCCAACAGTTGCTATGGGTTTCATCACTACTTTGAGAAGGGATGGTGGCACAGCTTCAGGACCTACAACAGAAAAGAAGAGAATTAGCAAAACACCTGTGTGGCTGCTACAACTGAAAGTGGAGCTGTTTTTACTTTTGCAGCCAAAGATTCCAATGCCAGATCTTTAGTTACAATCAACCTTCCAATGTTACAACTTGAACCCAACTCCTTTTGCTACAAACATTGTTCCCCTGTTCTCAGATATTCTCTCCAATCTCCTCCTTTGGCCCTACATACTCCACACATCTTTACTGTCTTCTACATTTCCATGTCTCTTTACCTAGTGTTCTTGAACAATGAGCTAGTCTTTATTATTGTCCCATTGCTCTTGGTATAGAATTTAATACCCTTACAGCAGATAGATGGAGCTGCCCACTCAGCATCTTAGTTAGGGGAGCTACACAATACCTCCATTTACCATGGCTCTAAAGCACCACACCCATCACCTACCACCTTCTTTTGCTCCTAAGCCACAGCGCCTGCTCTAGAGGTGAGCACCAAGGGAGAAATAGCTATTTCATATGTTAATCAGCCACCTCTCGATTCAATATTGGTCCTCATATTGGGAGGGAGGTACTTAAAGCTGATAACCTAAGATGCTAGAGTATTAACGTATAGATGTAAAAGGCGGGAACAACCATGAAATTGGGCAGGTAAAAGTGATGCTACATAGAAACACAGAAAAACAAAGAAATGCAGAAAATGTAGATACAGAATAATGAAGACAACAAGAAATGGTGGCAGAATCAGCAGCAAAAGGAAAACCTCCATCAGCAGAAAGAGAAGCCAGGGGAAAACTAGAAACTACATCAGCAAAAAACCCCCAGGATCAGCAGATCTAGGAGGGGCTGCAGAGATGAGAGAGCTGATATGTGGGGGAAGCTGAAAACAGAGAAGCTCAAACAATGGGAAAAGCAAAGGCAAATTCACTAGACCACAAGTGAAGGCAGAGTCAGTGACGGTCACACAGTCCCAGAAAAGAGAAGCTCAGAGATAGGGAGAAGCAGAGTGAGAACAACAAAAGGTAATGAGTCAACAGAAAGAAAGCAGAACTGAGAGTGCATCAGCCAGACCAAAAAACAGCTGCACGAGAAGCTGGGGGGGTAAGGAGAAGCGGGGAATTGGGAAGGAAAACCTGACCTTGTAGCAACCCTGTGACCAGTAACATGGGTGAAGACAGAGCTATATTGCAACACAGAAAGAAGAAGCTAGGGGAAAGGAAAAACAGAACCATGAGGGGAAAACCAACCTTATGACTAGTAGCAAGGGTGAAGGCAGAGCTACATCACAACACAGAAAGGAGAAGCTGAGGGGAAAGGAGAAGCTGGGAAGCAAGAGGGAAAAACCAACCTTATGACTAATAGCAAGGGTGAAGGCAGAGCTACATCACAACACAGAAAGGAGAAGCTGAGGGGAAAGGAGAAGCTGGGAACCAAGAGGGAAAAACCAACCTTATGACTAATAGCAAGGGTGAAGGCAGAGCTACATCATAACACAGAAAGGAGAAGCTGAGGAGAAAGAAGAAGCTGAGGGGAAAGGGAAAGCTGAGGGGAAGGAGAAACAGGGAACCAGGAGGGGAAAACCAATCTTGTGACCGGTAACAAGGGTGAAGGCAGAGCTACATCACAACACAGAAAGGAGAAGCTGAGGGGAAAGGAGAAGCTGGGAACCAAGAGGGAAAAACCAATCTTGTGACTGGTAGCAAGGGTGAAGGCAGAGCTACATCACAACACAGAAAGGAGAAGCTGAGGAGAAAGAAGAAGCCGAGGGGAAAGGGAAAGCTGAGGGGGAAGGAGAAACAGGGAACCAGGAGGGGAAAACCAATCTTGTGACCGGTAACAAGGGTGAAGGCAGAGCTACATCACAACACAGAAAGGAGAAGCTGAGGGGAAAGGAGAAGCTGGGAACCAAGAGGGAAAAACCAATCTTGTGACTGGTAGCAAGGGTGAAGGCAGAGCTACATCACAACACAGAAAGGAGAAGCTGGGAACCAAGAGGGAAAAACCAATCTTGTGACTGGTAGCAAGGGTGAAGGCAGAGCTACATCACAACACAGAAAGGAGAAGCTGAGGGGAAAGGAGAAGCTGGGAACCAAGAGGGAAAAACCAACCTTGTGACCGGTAGCAAGGGTGAAGAAAGAGCTACATCACAACACAGAAAGGAGAAATTGAGGGGAAAGGAGAAGCTGAGGGTAAAGGAGGAGCTGAGGGGAAAGGAGAAGCTGAGGGGAAAAGAAGAGCTGAGGGGAAGGAGAAACTGAGGGAAAGGAGAAGCTGGGAACCAAGAGGGAAAAACCACCTTGTGACTGGTAGCAAGAGTGAAGGCAGAGCTACATCACAACCCAGAAAGGAGAAACTGTGGGGTAGGGGTGGGTGAAGAAGAAGCAGGGAAACAGGAGGGAAAGGCTGACCTTGTGAAAGGGTTAGCAAGGATGGAGGCAGTGCTACATCACACTATAGAAAGGAGAAGCTTGGGAGAAAGGAGACTTGAGGGTGAATGAGGAGGAAAGCAGGACAGGAGAAAAAGAACACAAACCATAGATATAGAGGAAAAGAAAGAAGCAGAAGTAGGGGGTCAAAAAGGAGAAGTAAGCTGAGAGAGCAGCATAGTTCTGGAGGCTGAAAAGTCTAAGAGGGTGGTGCCATGATCTGGTGAAGACCATTATGATGAATTATAACAGGATGGAGGACATCACATAACTGAACAGCAAGTTTGCCAAGGCAGCTCAGCTGTGTAACAAAGTCACTATTTCAGTATCTCTGTGGTGACTGTCCAAAAGAATAAAAATAAGCATTCACATAAAAACTGCACATATATAGCAAGCTCTGTTCTCTTTCAATAACAAGTGTATCATGTGGCCAGGAAGATGGCTCAATATATAAAGGCACTTGTTGCTAAGTTTGATGTCTTGAACTCAGATTCCTGCAATCCACATAAAAGCTAGATGGAGCAGTATGTATCTACAATCCCAGCATGCCTATTGCAGAATAGGAGGTAGAGTCAGGAACATCCCCCTGGAAGCTCATAGGCTAGCTAGCGTGGGGTGCACAAACTGCAGTATATCAGAGAGACTGGCCCCAAGGCTATTCTCTGACTTCTCTACAGGTGCTGTGGCATATGTAGGCCCTCACACAAACATAGACATCATATACACACAGAGACAAATATAAATGAATGAATGAATGAATGAATGAATGAATGAATAGTGTATGTGCACCACGTTCCTATTCTAGAGATAGCTGCTTATGAAAATAAGCTTTTGTGTTTATCTTTGGCTGAATCTCTATAAGCTCATCTATGTTCAGTTTAAATATTAATTCTAAGTTGATAATACAAATCCATACCTACCTTCAATACAGACTTTAACCCTATGTTCTGACTCTCATTCCCACCAGAGCAGCTAACAAATCAGCAATGTTTTGTAAGCCTAGCTACCCACTCAACTACTTCCTGGCTGTTGGCTGTTTTATTCCAGCTAAAACTACAACTACGCCTTGCAAGGTTTTACTTTTAACGCCTCCCTTTTCCAGCTAAAAATGTTAAAGGTCAATGCCCCCTCCATTCATATATCTGTTCTATAGCATCACAGCAGTGCTGTGCATCTAGTAACTGATACCTTATTTCTATCCCACCTAGAGATACAATAGTGGGACTCTAGCAAGTCTCATGAGGGCTTAACTATTGCTGTTTCTGGAAGACTTTCTGGCAGAGAAAATAGAGACATTTTATAAATATGTGCACCCAAGTGTTTACTTTCCAGCAATACACAGAGAACTTAACAAAGACAAAAGAGGGATTATGCTCAGAGAACTTATTTTCTAATGAGAGGACCAAAAGCAAGAAACAAACAAACAAAAAAGTGAAACCAGGTGTGATAACTGGCTGAAACAGGTTAGCTTTGCATACAAGTCCAATTTTGGAGAAAGATTAGAGTCTGATTTCATGCAACAGGAAGTAATTTGCTTTTCTAGTCATTACTGTATTTTAATTATGTGTATCTACGTGTGGGTATGTGCATATACATAAATGCATGCGGCCGTGAAGACCAGAGGTGTTGGATCCTCTTGGAGCTTGAGTTACCGGTGGAGCCACCTGATGTGGGTGCTGTGAGAGAAACCTGAGTTCTCTCAAGAGTACCCAGAGCTCTTAACCACTGAGCAATCTCTTTAGCCTCTAGTTTGCTTTGTAAAGGTCCTTTTGGTACACATTGACAGTAGTGTCCTGGTACACAGGCATACACTGCAAATCTTACTGGAAGTCTTTAATACATAAGCAGATGTCTATTTTGGGGGGTCTCAGGATTTTATGTCAAATACTTTTGAAGTTACATATCTCGTATTCCAAGTCCTCCAGTAGCATGCATTATGGAAAATGTGTAGTTTCCAAAAGACTTAAGGAAGCTGGAGAAAGGGTTCAACATTTTCTGTCATACGAGGAGCCTATGCGAAATATGAGCACTGTTTATGTTTTATTGCTGAGACAATGAGCTCGCCTCTGACGAGATGAACTTCACCACTGACTACATTCTATATACGTACTGCCCCAATACTGCCTGCACTGTATGTGCATGCATGCTGTCCTGGCATCAGATGCACTGGATGTGTATGTTGCCCTGGCACTGTTGGCCCTGAATGTGCATGTTACTCCAGTCTTCATTAACTTGACCTGACATGCCAGCAAGTGTCAGAAACAAGCTGTGAAATGCAGCACAGGGCTGAAATTCACGCCTCTGATAGTGCACGAAATCTTCCAGTTAAAAGGGGCAGGGCACCAGTACTGAGAAGCATGATGAGAATCACACAGACATTTCCTCTGTGTTTGGAAGGAACCCATTCTGACAGGCAGTGGAATGATGGAAACTACAGTAAGAGCGAGGAATGAGAAAACATGTGGCAGTTACATGCCTCTGGGGAGGAGGATAAGAAAAAGGAAGCCCAAAGCTTATCTGAAGCACAGGATCCTGGTTCCTACCACAGAGCTCTTCTGTGTGGAACAGAAGAGTGTAAACGATGGGGATCATCATGTCCTTTATGTCAGTGTTTTGTCCTTCAAGTAAGTGCCTATGGTAAGACGACCACTGGACTGTCATCAGCCATGAACCATGAACTTGAACCTGAGAGTGCCAGTGGGTACTTGTCAAAAAGGTCCAGATGTCTTAAAACCTGAATGTGAAGCTGACTCACATCCCTCATCCACTTGACAGCCCCAAAGCTCCAGACAGCATGTCCAAGCACAGTGCATCGCAGTAGGGCAGTAGGGCATTGTCTCATGTGCGTGGGCTGCACAGAGGACAGCGTGATTACTACAGGAAAAGCCTGGCCACAAATGGGCTAACATATGGGATGTATAATCTCCATCAGGTGTGTGATACAGACATTTAGTTTCTCCATCTTCACTGCTGTAGGAGACAGATTAACTCAGCTTAGAATAATCCAACCTTTGGTATAAATATATCCAAGTGATAAAGATCAAATACTTAAATTATATTACATGATGGGTAGACTGTTCAAAGGTGTTCTTCCTGCACATTGAAAAAAGTATAGTCTAATGAAAAAGGCAAACTTGAAACAAAAAGGAATAAACAGTCATGTAAATGATGGCATATAACACACACACACACACACACACACACACACACACACACACACTCTCACACAAAGAAAGATACAGGAAAGTATGAGATGGAAAATCAGATCTAATCAGAGGTCATCATTGAAGGTTCGATCTTCACTCACCAGAATAAAAGATGTCTAGATCAAGGTAGAAAGGATGAAGTCTATAGAGAATTCAGGCACACACCATTATAGGATGGCTTGTATGTAGGAAGTATTAAATACTTTGCCCCTGACCAGAAACTACAATCAATACAGTTGCTGAAAAGCATTGGTTCTGAAACACCAGATACTAAAAGCCGGTAGAGCACTCTATCTTTGGAGCAAAACCCTGAACAACATTCAGAGATACCAAATCCAAAAATATCCCGAGCCCTTGCACCAGGAAGGCCACCAAGCAGAGGTCAGAAGCTAATGAGAAAGGCAACTTAGTAGGGTTATGGCCCAGAGGGATAGGGCTTGGTTTCCTATAGGTGGACTGATCAAATGCGCAAACAGGCTGAGAAGAATGAGCCAGGCTTGCTACAGTCCAGAACACAGGGTTGTAAATATGGGCAAAGAGAGGCAGGGGAGTAGACTGGTGCATGAATTTATAAACACAGCTTAGACATGGATAAAGATAAAGACACACTTTGATGTACAAATAGGCAAGATATAAAAGAGAGAAAGAGAACAGAGCTCCTGTTCAACATTCCTGGAAACAGTGACAATTATCCCAGGAGAAAGGCTCTGCCCCAGACCTTGGTTTCTAAATACCATTCTCTGAAAAACAAAGCAAAACGAAAAAATGGGTTACCTGGACTTACACTCCAGCCTTACTGCAATAACTTAGACAAGGTACATTAATAAACACCAAGATCAATGATTGAAAACAGAAGGAACATTAGGATATATGTTTAGGAGAGACCGAGATGCTATCATCTTACTTAAGCTGAATGTTTAACCGCACAGAGAACCAAGGAGAGCACCGCATGCCACCCCATGGGTGCAGTGAGATTAGAAATCCTTTCTGTGATTCTCCTTCCAAAGGTGGCTGACCTGACTCTAACACGGGAACACCAGGCAAGCCCAAACTGAGGAATGCTCTATGAAATAACATCTCTAGTCATAAAACATGACCAGGTAAAGAAAGACGGGGCTGAGGACTCCTTGGGATTAGAGAAGGCAGAGAGAAACAATAGCCAGCACACACTGCACATTTCCCCTTTCCTCCGAGAGTCCTTGCTGGATTTTAGTGAAGCATGAATTGTTGTTTCTGGGCGAAAGGAATACTGACGTTTTTCTTATAGTTAAAGAAAAGAGATAGTTTGCAACTTTCCTGTATTTTTTTTGGTAGAATAAATGTAAATAAGTACAAACACTAAATAAAAAATTCTGGACCAAAGAGATGGTTCTGTGGGTAAAAACACTTACCACACGAACCCGACAACCTTTCTTTGATCCCACATATTTGATCACATGTGCCTGCACTCACACACATATACATACAACAATAAAGTTACTTTAAAAACTCTAAATTTTAATTTTAAAATATAGTGAATGCATGCAAAATGTTCATTCTTCCTGACATCGAAATAAAATTGAAACAAATCACATTCAGTGCATCATAGTATACCTGAATGTTTATTTTTTATTGTTACCACTGGTCTTTATGTATCTTGTTCTTCTTTATAAAAGGATATCGAGCCAGATTCCTGTATTTTAACCTTCATGATATACTGATTTCTTTCAGGGTTCATAATCCTTTTGCAGCATTGAATGGCCATGCCAAGGTCAGGAGAGATGGCTTAGTAAGAGAGCTTGTTCTTGAAGAGGACCTGAGTTCCATTCTTCACATACACACACACACACACACACACACACACACACACACACACACACACACACACACACACACACACAGAGCATCCAGAGCTGCCAGTAACTCCAGCTTCATGGCAATGCTACACACATAGTAGACAATGATACTGACATGGACATACATACATACAGACAGAGAAACAGAGAGACAGACACACACACAAAAAAACATAGAAATAAATCTTTAAAGAGACCACACCACCCTCTAGTTACCAAATCTTCACACTTTTGCCCACTAATAAACTGCTGCGAATTTACCAGAAGAAAACTTAGAGTAAAAGAGAGAACTCTATCTGGATAGAGATATTCACTAAACAGATACTTTAAAAGTGATCCACAGTAGAATGACTAATTTTGATATATCAACTTAATGAAGTATTAATTACACTTATTTATTGTGTATATTCAAAAGAGCAGAGGCATGCAAAAGTCAAGGAACAAATTTCAAGAGTCAGTTCTTCTGATGTCCAGATGTGGGGTCTGGACATCAAGCTTAGGTTGTCATCCTTTGTGCCAAGCACTGGGATTACAGGTGGGAGCTGTTCTGCTCAGCCACTATCTTCTTCCTTATGCCTGTGTTATACACTAAGCCATTTGCCTGCCCCTTGATGAGACCCTGTACAACTGTGTATAAGTGATAATTATGGTGACAAAAGTGAAATTGAGAAACATTACTTAAAAATACAAAGCATATGATTCTAGCTGCTTTCTGTTGCTGTGAAACACCACAGCATCATCAAAACCAATGTGGGGAAGAAACGGTTCACGAGTTTTTAGGTCCTAGTCTATCAGCTGTGAAATCCAACGTAGGAACTTAAGGCAGGAGCTTGAAGCAGAGACCACAGAGGAATGCTTCTTACTGGCTTCTTTGTTACTGGCTCACATTCATTGAGCGATCCTATACAGCCCAGGCCTACCTACCTAGGGATGGTACTGCCCACGGTGGGCTGGGACTTTGTACATCAATTATAGTCAAGAAAATGTCCCAAAGATATGCACACAGGCACATCTGATAGAGGTGATTCTTCAATTTAGGGTCCCTTTCCCCTGGTGTGTCAAGCTGGTGGGCAAATTTAGCCATCACATATACATAAATATTATAAAATTAAATTTGTACATTAATAAAAGCAATAAGTTGACAAATAAGTATTTGTTAGATAGTATCATTTGTTAAATGAAAATGATACTATCTAAAAAGAATTATAGAGTAATGGGTGGGTTTTCCTTTATGGATAACATAATGATGATTAAAGGAAGAAATAAAAAGTTGAGGATGGCTCTCACTATTCCTCCTCTCTCTCACTCTTCTTCCTCTCTCTCACTCTTCCTTCTGCTCTTCCTCTCTCTCTTTCTCTCTCTCCTCTCTCTCTCTCTCTCTCTTCCTTCTGCTCTCTCTCTCTCTCTCTCTCTCTCTCTCTCTCTCTCTCTCTCTCTCTCTCTCTCTCTCTCTCTCTCTTCCTCTCTTCCTCTCCTGGCTTGACACGATAAAAAAAAAAAAAAAAGTTGAGGATGTAGCTCAGTTGGGAGACTCCTTGCATAGCATGATCAGGTGCCCTGGGCTGGACTTCTATCATCCCATAAATCAGGCATGGGGACACAAGCCTAATATCCCAGGACTTGAGGTCAGAAGTTCAAGTCCATCCTTGGCCTCATAGTTGGTTCAAGGCTCATCCTTAGGTACATATAATGTTGTCTAAATTAATTGATTGATGCATAAATAACAAACCTACAGGAAAGTTTTGAGATCTTGACAAATGTCAAGAAAAGTGCTGCACTGCTGTGCTTTTCCTGTGTCCTCCACGCCTCCTGTCACAGAAGACAAATGACAGCTGTGCTCATTTGCAGGAACAGGGGTTAGCCTATTCTTGCTTCATAGCCTTGGCTGGCCCAGAAGTCACCATACATGCCAAGATGGCCTCCAAGCCCCACCTGCCTCAGCTTCTCAAGCACTGGGATTACAGGTGGGAGACATTCTGCTCGGCTGCTATCTTGTTTCTTCCCCGTGTTCTATGCAAGCATGCATTTGTAGTAATGCTTCAGAGTTGTATAGGTAAAATATTTAATAATTCAAAATACTAAAAATGGCGCACGGTTTTGGAAACCAATTCCATAATCTCATAAAAGCAAACAACCCTTTAACATCATTTAGAGTATATTCAGGAATTGAGGGATTCTGCAAGGCATTGTCTAAACAAGTAAATCTCACACTAGTCCAAAAATGACTAAAATTCCAAAACTGATTGAGAATATGAACTCAGATCATTTGTGTATAAGCTGAAGGCTTCCCTTCACAGCACTGACCAATGTGAGATCACAGCAAATGCCATCCACTGTCCTCCAGGGATTCCTATACCTTGCTCCGGTAACACTTCTGCTATTGATTTCTTCAAAGCCTAATATAATTCTCACTAACTTAGAAAGCTTTGGTCACACTCCCCAGTGACAACAGAAGCATCCCTGTTATGTACAAATACCTGTATCAGAAAGAATCACTACTCTTATTAACTATCTTAAATACTCTCTTAAAGAAGTACATAAAATACTGGTGAAGTCTGAAATGGAGGAGGATTGAGAAAAGATAGAAGATCTAAAATCTTAAGGATGAGTAGAAAAGGGAAACTGTAAGACTCAAGATTAGAGCTGGGTGTGCTGGCCTACGCCTGTGATCTCAGCACTTGGGAGATGGTGTGAGAAGGATCAGAGGTTTAAGGCTAGCTTTAATGTATATTGAGTTTATTACCAGTAAAGTCAGTTCAAGACCAGCCTCTGCTACATAGTGGCCTTGTGTTTTAAAAAACAAAAAACAACAATGACAACAAAAAGCCGGATGGGAGGAATTCAATTCTGAACAAAGACTTTAAGGCTGGCACACTCAAGAAATTTCCACAGTGATTGAGAATGATGCCTACCAAAGCTAAGGAATCACGCACCAGATAGGAGGGCCATATCAGAGCAGACAGACAGTATCGCCTGGTAGACAAAGATGCAGTTACTTTCAAAACCAAGAACTGAATTCCTTAAAAATTAGGGTTGTTCAGCAGACATGGTACAGACGTGGAGTGCAGGCTTCCTTTAAGGAATGGACCCTCTAACATCACCTGTCTATTACGGTCTGAATACACAGCATGGTAAAGTCTTAGCCTCAGAAAGAAGTCTGGCACGTTCTCAGACATCATGGGCTGTGCTGGAAACCTCTGTCACCCTGATTCTGTTGTATGTGTGAATCAAAATATAACCCTTCGCTTCTTTCGTGAGTGATTAGATTTAAAAATAGCCCACAGAGGGAGGCGAGGAAGCTGTGCTGGTCCTGAACTGGTCTATCCTCTGCCTGTACCAAGCATGATTTTTATTCTCAAAAACCTTCTCTTCCTCAAAAGAGTTCACCGACGTTGTCATCCTTCCTATCAGCAGCCCCACTGGGCTCTGGTGAGTGACATCCAGACATTTAAACTCAAAAGCTCCTTCAGAAGGGCATTATTAAAATTCAAATGAGTTGGGCACACTGAAGAAAGCACTCGCTTGCTCACTCGTTTGCATGCACACCTCTGCTCCGCTTGGCCATCCCATTTAGTCCTACAGAGCAGGGGCTGGTTTTGTTTTTGTAAATGGGCTTCGGAGGCTGAGGTCAGCCTCCCACGGCCCCCACTCCTCTGGGGTCATCATTAGTAATGTGTGGGCTGAATAGATTTTCCTCTGAATCTAGTCAGCAAACCTGACAGGAAGGCAGCCCTCTCCCACAACCTGAAAATGCCAAAAATCCGACTGGCAAGATGGCAGTTTGAAACACTCCAGCAGGACACTGTAGAACGGTTCCCAGCAAGGCTGAGCACCGCAGCATCTCAGTACCACCTGAGCTTCCAGACTCTGGGCAGAGCCTTCCCTGCTGAGCCGGGACTGCAAAAGATCACAGGCAAGCCTGCCACAGCGAACCAAGGACCCGCCCAGAGACTCAGAGAGGGTTCATTTCTGCCAAGAAACCAGGCTCTGGATCTGGGAGGACAAATGATATTTTACTTGCTAGAAAAGGAAAAAGAAAACGTTTTTGAAGGCTTTTATCTGACCTCAGTTTTTACTTTGCTTCTCATGTTAATCTCTCACATTACAATCATTTTTAAATTTTAAAAACTAACAACGAACGATTTAATAACACTACAACAAAAATATATGGTGCTAACATTCTGGTTGTGCAAAGTTTAGATGAGCATTTAGTAAGAATTCAACTTCTTCACAATGAAGATATCTCTATTATATGTATTTTAAGATCATATAAACCATAGCCATCCAATCATTAAACTAATTTACACATCATCTGTGTTTATAGAGAACAACCGTAACATGACATAATCATATGTCAACTTTTATATGGAAAAAATTAAAAGCCAACAGTGCTAACTCGCAACCCCAGAATAGGAATATGCATTGTAAACTCCAGAGACTAAAGGAGTCAGGCTACAAAACCAGCTCCCGATCTGGAGCCCTGGGGAGACTTCTGTTTCCAGAGGGACATCAAGCAACAATACTTTCTCTTCCAAAGGGAAAATTTTATTTTTCCATGAACTTTATTCATCAAACAGCCCCTTTCAGGTTTCTTGCAGTTTTTCATTTTAACTTACTTTAAAGCATTTAAAATAATTTTTAAACAGTACTGGACATACAGTCACTTGTTTGCCCAGACAGGAAAGACCAGAAGTGGACACCACTGAGACAATTACACTAATGAAGCTGGCACCTGAGTCAGGACGCACACAGTTCTAACAGCCTACACGTTTTCCTCACAACTCTGAAACATGTATGTCATTAAAGAGCTCCTCTTTAGGAACTCGCACAGCACTGCTTTGCTTCCTGTATAACAAAAGCGCTGAACCTCTATCTTATAACACGGAGGGCCACAGCCCAGGAGCACAGCAGGATAAACGAGTGCCAAGAAAAATCACAAGCTAGAAACAGGAGTTAGAGTGACTCCAGCAACACAGAATGATCAGACAAGGCCAGGGACAAGGGCTGCTTCCCAGCCAGGTCTGGGGTACAAACGACACCTGGATGTGCCTTCTCTACTTACACCAATGACTTAGTGTTAGGGAGACTGACAGAAAAAGCCGTGTGTGCTTGATACACTCTACACGTGACAAAATGGAAGATGGAGTTTTCACAGAGCCACCCATGATGGACTACATAGTTTGCACATTCACCTAGCAATTCCTCAGCTAGCTTCCTAGCCATCTAGGAAGAAGGTTTGGCAGAAGACAACACTCCCCCCTTAGGAGTCGATTTGTCTGATTTTGTAGGGGCGTGCTTAAGTCACACAGTTTACAGAACATGAAGAAAGAATGATAGAATCCAAGAAATGTGCTCACTTGCCTTTTTTTCCTCCTGTGACGAAGAAGCCAATGGCTGCTCTAATAAAACTGCCTTCAGGCAAATAGCTGTAGTCGGTAGGAACTGTGGAGGCAGAAAATGATCAAATTAACTAGTGAACTTGGTAAGGCTAATGAAGGAGAGGTAATGATCTCATGCTGCTGTATCAACCTGCAGACAGGGCGGGGTGTTTATGCCATTAATCTCAGCACAATACTCTGGCTGCAATGAATTCTATTAGATTAAGTGACTGGCTTTGCGGTAATCACCTAGGCTATTCAGGAAAATTTAAAATGGTGACAAACCTAGGAGAGACTGAAAAAAAATTGCAAAGGATGGTTATTCCAGTGAAGTGGTAAAAAATTCCTTGCGTACTGTCACACCAATGAGCACCAATCCAGTGAACTCCACAGGGTAAGCAAGGAGCCTGTTGGACATCTAAAACTTACGTGTTTTCCCGGAGACTTCCTCACGGGATGTTGCATAAACTGTATGAACCCAAGACATTCAAGACCCAGTGTTGATTAACAGCATGATCTCTTACCTACGGTAGAGATCTTCAAGTGACCAACATGTACAAAGAACCAGATGTGTCTGCTGACCTGAACCAGTGAGTCAGTGACATTTCTGCTAGCTGAGTTCCGAGAGTCCCCTACATCCTTTTCCTCCCAGTCTCCCATAATTGTTTCATGAAGCAGTTTCACTGCAGTGAATGGCTCAACTGGAAAATTCCACCAGGAACAAGTAGTTGTGCTTTTCCAGATACACAATTATTTTGTTCGGAAGAACCTGGGAGTAAAATGACTCACCACTAAGTGATCTGAATACATGGACCAAGTGCTCTGTAATACAACTATAAGTCACACATGCACACGCACGCGTGCACGTCTTGTGTGCACACACACACACACACACACACACACACACACACACACACACACACACACACAAAAAAAAAAGAAAAAAAAAAAAAAAAACCCTACCAAACTCTGGTACTATGTGCTGTTTTACCAGGATACTGTAAGAGCCCTGAGCTACAAAACTAACATTAGCAAGGGTTTCTTCTATCACTAAGCTTTTAAATTCCTTTTCCTATGATAATATGACAACTTCCAGCTGTATAAAGTTCATTATGCTGGGAAGACTATGGATCGGAATCCTCTGGCCAAAGCTGCAGAGGGACTGCCGTAAGGACAACATTACAGCAGCCCACACTCACGGTCACACTACCAGTAGACGAGCTGCCAGGAGTATGTGACGCTAAGTGTAGTGAGGGATCTTTGTTTTCTAAACCAGGTACAAGATGGCCGCTGGGTTAAAGTGACATTTACAAAGATCCAGGGATATATTATGGTGGTTCTTTCCTCCAGAAAATCTCCACGTAAAAACGCATATTAAGCACATGAGAATTGTAATGTTTTTATTGCTTTTATCAAAAGATACAAATAGAAATGGCTTTGTTACTTGAAGAGCTAGGATTCCAAGCCCCGAGGAGGTGCACATCTTTGAATGTGCTTAGCTCTTTACCTTTATAAAGCCACTGGGCAGAAAAATCCCAGGCATAACTAAAAAAGCAGGTTTTTATGAGAACAGGGTCTTACTATATAGCTCTTCATAGAGATTTTTTTTAAATGAAACATAACACTATTACTTTTAGTAAAAATAAAATGAGTATTCTAAGCTTTGAGGACCCGATTCTTTGTGTATGGGCTTGTCAGTATACAAAACCCTGCACATGACTCATGCAATATTTCTGAGGTGCATATTGTTTATTTGTAAAGTACAGGAATTTGACTGATTCCTACACTGTCCTCAAGGAAAGCAGAGAGGAAGTGTGAACAACATGGAGTTTGGAGGTCAATCAATATACATGCAAAGCACCACTCCCTGCCATGTGAACTGGAGTAAGCCTAGAAGCCTCTCTTTACTTCATTTTGTTCAGAAACAAAATAAAGATCATAACACCCATCAATGTGGACAATCCCCTTAACAAAGTACAGAACACGGAACCAGCCATTCCTTCTTCCAGCTCTGGTGTATGAGGACTTTCATCTTACCGGAAGTTCTGCTTTGATTTGAAGACAAGGTAGATAGATGAAGATGTCCTAGCAGCCATATTGCATTTGATTGAAGACCAATCACCCCTGAGACACTGATGACCTGTTGTTGAAACAAAGCAGGATCGTAATGGGGCAAGAGCCAAGCCACCTCAAAGTCTCATGGACTGAGCAGGAGTTAGAGGCTGGGGTGAAAATGAGAAGCTCTGTAACAAGATGCTCATGTGCGGGTCCTATACTAGATCCGAAGCTTAGCACTAACTGCTGAGTATTTGCTGGGTTAATCAATGAATCAATCAATCAGTCAACCCACCAACCCACCAATTATGGTATAAAGTACTAGCAGCATTCTTGGGTTTCACTGAATAAGACTGGTATAAAAAGAACTGGTCAAAAGAAAGCTGCAAAGGGCCTGAGCATGCAGCTCGGTTGGTAGAATGTTTGCCTGGTGTCTACAAGGCCGGGGGCTAAGCTCCAGCACTGCACAGACCAAGTGTGGTGGCTCACGCCTGTCATCCCAACCCATGGGAGCAAGAGCAAGAGGACCAAGAGGAAAGAGTCCTCCTCAACTATAGTTTGATGCTAGCCTGAAAACATGAGATCCTGACTCAAAAGAAAAGAAATCCAGGAAGTAGAAAGGAAGGAAGAGTTAAAATAGAAACTTTATCTTCCCTTCTTTAATTTCTATCATTGCTTACTATAATCCATGAGCATTTTAAAATAATAGTTTTCTAATTCTTCCAACTTTTTACAACTTAAATTTCAGTAAAATTCTTTTTCTAAGCACATTCTTTTTTTTTCTCCATCTTTATTAAATTGGGTATTTCTTATTTACATTTCAAATGTTATTCCCTTTCCCGGTTTCCAGGCCAACATCTCCCTAACCCCCCCCTCCCCTTCTCTATGGGTGTTCCTCTCCCCATCCTCCCCCCATTTCCACCCTCCCCCCAACAATCACGTTCACTGGGGGTTCAGTCTTGGCAGGACCCAGGGCTTCCCCTTACACTGGTGCTTTTACTAGGCTATTCATTGCTACCTATGAGGTTGGAGCCCAAGGTCAGTCCATGTATAGTCTTTGGGTAGTGGCTTAGTCCCTGGAAGCTCTGGTTGGTTGGCATTGTTGTTCATATGGGGTCTTGAGCCCCTTCAAGCTCTTCCAGTCCTTTCTCTGATTCCTTCAACGGGGGTCCCGTTCTCAGTTCAGTGGTTTGCTGCTGGCATTCGCCTATGTATTTGCCATATTCTGGGTGTGTCTCTCAGGAGAGATCTACATCGGGTTCCTGTCAGCCTGCACTTCTTTGCTTCATCCACATTATCTAGTTTGGTGGCTGTATATGTATGGGCCACATGCGGGACAGGCTCTGAATGGGTGTTCCTTCTGCCTCTGTTCTAAACTTTGCCTCCCTATCCCCTCCCAAGGGTATTCTTGTTCCCCTTTTAAAGAAGGAGTGAAGCATTCACATTTTGATCATCCTTCTTGAGTTTCATGTGTTCTGTGCATCTAGGGTAATTCAAGCATTTGGGCTAATATCCACTTATCAATGAGTGCATACCATGTGTGTTTGTCTGTGATTGGGTTACCTCACTCAGGATATTTTCCAGTTCCATCCATTTTCTGAGCACATTCTTTAGTATTTTTTCTCTGCCCAGAAGTGCATGCTTTTACAACATGAATTACTAAAACTTCTTTATGTGTTAGGTATTATAATTAACCATGTTCTATTAGACTGAAAACAAGTTTACTGAGTGGGAGGAAAAGTAAGCTAGAAAGCACTGGGTATCGTAAGAGTAACAATCACAGAAACCGAGCCTGGGCCCCATGCGTGGGGAGAGGCACCGCCACACTCAGGACGGCTGCAACACTGGTCAACACTTCAGCCTGAACTTTCAAAGTTTACTTAGGAACTATGATATTTTAAAAAAGTATAAGTAATAACAGATAAAAAATTTAAAGGAGATGAATATGATTTTACTTACAAGAATAACAATGATAATTATTTACTCATTTGAACGAAGGCCACCTGACCACTGCTTCCCTGGTACCTGCCCTGCCCTTTGGCCACCTTCCATTTGTCCTTGTCACAAAAGCTGGATAACCCTTGCAAGGTCATGTTTAATTTTTTAAGGTGAAATTAATAGAAATGTAACTTTTTTAAAAAGCCAGGTTTCTTTTTTTTCCAGGAGCATAGCACATTTGTCAATGAATGCAGGTCCACTGACTACTTTGAAATGCCCCACGAACTCGGCAGGAATGTTAGACTTTCATATCTGCCAGGAAAGACACACGATAGCAAACAGTAGAAAAAGACAACAAAGGAGATGTGTGTCCCATCCAGGGACTGGAAATTCCGCTTCTCACCTCAGTTAAGGTTCGAATGACTTCATTAAGTCTTGCTTGAAACTGGGAGTTGTGGATAGCTTCTGACTGGAACTGAAAGAAGAAGCAGAAATGGCCCAGGGCGTGAGCAGCCATCTAGGTGTGAGATGATTTATCAGCTATGAGAGTATTTCAAGCCCGTAACTGGTGAGCTCCTCAAAGGCAGGGCCCAGGATTGATTTACATTGGTTTCTTACTACCAATTCACAGTGGTACATAGCAGTCCCTCAAACTGTACTGTATGAACCAAGGCCTGCAATTCAGAACTGTGATGAACTCACACACACACACACACACACACACACACACACACACACACACACACACGTCCACTGGGATAATGTTTCAGGTTAGAACCTTGGCAAAGATTTAAACTAGAACATTACAGGTATGAACTGTTAATTCCTTGGGCATGAATTTTGAAATTTCTTATGCTTTAGTCACTCTCTTGGGCAGGAGAGTCTATGGAAAGTCCTTGCCTTAGGAGGTATAATTCCTATAAACTAGGAATAAGGACCAACTCTCTACAGACAGAATTCTCAGCCAAGAGTACTTTTTCACACAGCAAGGAACTGAAGGCCCCCAAGTAACTGTTTTACCATGAGCACAAACTCCTCTGCCCCTAGATAGTACCCTAACACCACTCTATGGCTGCTATGGTTACGAAGTCATCTCAGTTCCCTCCCTTCAGAGTCCCTGGCTTTACCTGCATGACATCCACATCGGAGCCTACCAGTGCCACCAGGCCATGAAGGGCTGCCAGACAGAGCATGGTGGGGGCACCCTGCAAACCAAGAATCAAAATGGTCAAAAGCGAAGCCCCTCAGGTTTGAAATTTACATGAGTTACTGCTGCACAGACAAGTCAATGCCAAGACTGAAAAAAGACATAGGATCGATACAACCAACAACTGATAACTGACCCCCAAATAGCAACAGAATAAAACAAAGTAAAACATCACGGCGGCTATGTCACAGAAATGATAAGAAGCCACCCATTTTTTCAGAAAATCAAACATTGTTTTAAAAGCTAAGGCATAATCAAGTAGCCAGCTTTTAAAAATAAAACCATCTGCAATGGTTGACATGTTAATCGACTTGTAAAAGTAGATGTCTCTTTCACTTGAAATTACCCACATATGCTACAGAACTTTAGCAGTTTCTATAAAGGATCCAATAAATCAGTTCTTTTTTTCCCCTTTTAAAAATTTATACTAGCATGCAGGAGGTGACTTTTACCTCTGACAGGACAATTTTAATCCAGCTGGGGCGAAGTCTGTTGCCCAAGTCTTCAGCTTTTCCATGTCCACACACAGACAACCCATAAACCAAGTTTCCTAAGGCCAGTGCAAAGCCTGAAGTCTGATACAAACAAAAATAGGGGTGAGGGAAAACAAGCCGTAGATTAGGATTCATATAGAACATACACTGTACAGAGCAAACCGAGCATTTCTAGGGCTCCTATCCCTACATGGACTTTGGAAACAGAGTCTGACGCAGGGAGTTCTGCTGCTGTTGCCTTAGGAATTCTTACTGTCAATCAAAAGCTCAATCAATCTAAATTCTCAGATCAGGGTACGGCGAGTGAGAAGCCAGTGGTTCACCAACCAAGGTCAAATCACCTCCTATGCAAGAAAATGTGCAGCATACGGACACTTCTGACTTTGTTACTGCAAAGTGTATCCTGAACACGTGACCACAGATAGGCTCACAGAGTAGTAATGACATCACTAAGACCAGTGGCTCCTGAGGTAATTCACAAAGGCCAGCACTAAGACACGGAGAACCCTTTCAGAAGAGTCCTATGAGGGGGATTCTATTGCATGTTGTAATTACAATTCTTTCTCATTGTCTCCAGCACAGATAGCAGTTCATGGGCATCAAGAACTCCCACAGTTGTGCAGAACTATCTTCAGAACTATCTTTATCTTGAAAAATAAAAACTCTGCTATTAAACTTCCCTACCCCCTACCCTAGAGGCAACCACCAGTCTACTTCCTGTCCCTGTGAACTGACTCTAAGGAGGAACTCTAAGGATCTCACACAAGCACAGCTGGGCAGCATTTTCTTGTGATTAGCACTCATCTCCCTTAGCACAGATCACAGCGAATGTCAAAGGTTCCTTTTTAAAGGGTGATTATTATTTAAGAGCAAACGTTTTAAGCATACTTTTTAAGAATTTAAACCTTCCTTTACATCCTCAGTTATGAATGGAAATCGTCTGTCTTGAGTTTGCCAGTTTGACTTAATCAGAGCCCTATAAGCATGTATAACTTTTTAAAGTTTTGTCATTACCCTTATGTAAGTCTTACAAATTCAAATTTCTTCCCCTCAACATAGTTTCTTGCTTTACCTGAATTTTATTCTAGCCACATATTTTAGGATTTTATGAATATAGAGTAATGGTTTGAAAAATAAAAATAAAAAACACCTTCCATTCCAGCACTGGGAAGGTAGAGGCAAGCAGATCTCGACTGAGGCCAGCCTGGTCTACATACTGAGAGCTAGCTCAGCCAGAGATGTACTGTCTTGATATCTACAGTCAGTCAATATATTCTCAGCCAAATGTCCACAGAAGCTGAGAAGTAAAGCAAGAGAAGGGTATCTGGTGGCCATGGGCTGCTGGCACTGTTCTAGACACAGCAGAGTCCATCCCAGTAAGTCAGTCAGCACCATGCAACAGCAACAGGAAACTCGAGGAGAGAAACACTGAGGGACACATTACAACCTGCTGGTTGTTCTCCACCAACAGCTGGAGCTTGGTCATCGTGTCTTCAGCCTCCACAGCCTCAACAATGCCAGCACTGAACGCTGATGTACACACACAGCTAAGTGTGTAGGCAAGGACCTGAGAAGAAAACCGAGCAGAAAAGAACGTTTGCTTACGGGCAGAAACCAAAGACCCTGACTTGGTTGCTACAGTTCATCCGTCACAGTTCTCCCCAGAAGGACTGAATTTAGCTACAGACACTACAGACTGGGTACAGTTTGCTGTCTGACTTATACGGTGTTTCACTAGAGGCTCAAGATGGGGTTCATCTTAGATAGGATTTGAAGGCTCAAATGCACATAGCTATGAGGGAGAACCAGAATTCAAATTAAGGACTTCAGCTGTTAGACCAGTGGTTCCTAGCCTGTAGGTCTCGATCCCTTTGGCAACCCACTATCTCTGGAAATATTTATATTACAACTCATAAGAGTAGCAAAATTAGGGTTGGGGATTTAGCTCAGTGGTAGAGCGCTTGCCTAGGAAGCGCAAGGCCCTGGGTTCGGTCCCCAGCTCCGGAAAAAAAAGAACCAAAAAAAAAATAAATAAATAAAAATAAAAAAGAGTAGCAAAATTAGACTTAGGAGGTAGCAACAGAAATAATTTTATGGTTGGGGGTCACCATGAGGAACTATATTAAAGGGTCGCAGCACTGGGAAGGTTGACTACGACGGCTCTAAACCAAAGCTGTCTTACAGTGCCATGCCACCGCACAGCACATTCACACAGCACAGGAAAATAGGTCCTTACTAGCTATGAAGTGCCCTGGTCTCCACCCCACCCTCCCAGGAGAGGGCAGTAAAGATGAGAAACAGCTGTGTTTCCAATCCCTAGGAGGGCCTGAGAGCATGAATGAACAGGAACTGTGTGACGCTGAGAGGGGTTTTGCAGATGTCATCGTATGGGTGTGCAAACTTAGCAAGTAAATGAATGAACAAACAAATAAAGAAGAACTGATAATGGGAGCCGAGTGACCCAAGCTGACATCTGCAGGGCCCGTAAGTTTGAGAAAGTGAGTTTCTGCAAAGCAGCGTCTATGTTTAAGAGCATGAATGTGCTTTTTCCTGCAGTGTCCAGTATTTGCCAACAAGCCCTTCCTCATAAAGATGCTGCTTCGATTAAGGAGAAAGTTCAACTCCCAGCACTGGCTGATGTGTACAATGCAAGCCACTTACAAGGAAGCAGTCAGATATAAAACATCTGCGGAGGGAGGGCCAAGACTACTTCCTGGTGGACTTATTAATCAAAAGACCACAGCGGACAAAAGCATCTGTTAAAATACCCTGGCTTTTGCTGATTGATCAAATAGTTCTTTCTTTGACATAAAAGTACATTCTACATGTATAGATACACTATATATGCATCCATGCTTTGAAATCGTGCACTACACTGCTTAAAAAATGGAAATGCAGTGCATACCTAGAACAAAACTTCAACCCTCTGTGTCACAAAGAAATTCCCCAATTCAACAAGGCCCATTGCTGAAAACAGACGAGCTGGGCGGGAAACAGAGCAGCCATTATGTCCCCATCAATAGCTTGTGGGCAGGCTGGGAGAAAACAGAATCTGCTCTAATGAGAAGGAGAATCTGGCCCGGCCACAAGGTCATCCCTGCCCCTCCCAATGGGGGGCGTGGGCAGCTCAGCTTTACCTGGGCACAACAGAGAAGACATGACCCAGAGCTAACGCAGCCCAGCTCAGCGTGGGTCACATGTCAGTGGTGTCACACCGGCTCTATTGATGTATATTTTTCCTCCACACCATAGAAAAAGGCCTTTTCACGAAATGTGGTATAGGGAATTTCCTCCATAATTTTCATACTAGTGGGCACTTATTGTGGCTTCTTAAGCTTGTTTCTGAGTGAGTTTTAAAGTTGCATTTCACTTGAGGACAATTCTGGAAAGCCTTGATTTGCCCTCCAGAAGGTGCATGCATTCTCTATTGGTTCTCATCTCAGACACCAGGTGAGTCTAAGGATGATTTGGAAGCCTCGCGGCATTTTATAGGCGGTTTGCCACTCAGCTTTTCTGCTTACTGCAGCTCTAAGTGGGGGTTTCAGTCAGAGAGCTACTGAATTATGAGACAAAGAAAGTGGCAATGACACAGCAGCAAAAGCCGGCAGAGCAAGGTCTGCCTACCTCCTGAAATGTCCTGCTCTGGCTTCCGCTCTCATCCAGGTAGGTAGACAGCTTCCGCAGGGATGCTGCCACATGAACGCGGGACTCCGTGTGGCTGCTGTGGCTCATGAGGGACAGCGCAAGTCCAACTCCCAGTATACAGCCAGTGCTTGGATGCCAAAAGAGACAGGGTCAGGGTCACACACAACATGACTGCTCCACACTCCCACAGGAGCTCATGGGCTCTGAAACTGAAGTGTAACAGAGGGTTCCACTTCTGCCTGGCTAACGGTGCACTGTGACTGCTGACTTCTTTTCTCAAAAGGAAAAGTTTATACCAAAACCTACATGCAGGGTTGGGACTGGAGGTCATTAGTAATATACTTGACCGAGGCTCTAGTTTCAATCCTTAGTAGAGGGTTGAGAGACACAGACAGATAGACAGACAGACAGACATATCTCTATCTATCTATCTATCTATCTATCTATCTATCTATCTATCTATCTATCTATCTATCTATCGAGAGAAGGAGAGGAAAGGGAGAGAGAGAGGAATAGAGGGAGAAAGAGAACGAGTATCTCCCCATAGACATACCCAGCACTACCATCACCAACTACCAAGCATCAGAAAGCCCTGGCCCACCAGACAGTAACAAACCCACAAAGCTTGACTTAAACTCTGGTGAGAAACGGCTCTATTTCTGCCCTCACAGAAATTCCCACATCCTCCCCTCTGGCCCATGCTTAAGGGGAAACGGGTCAAACTCCAGGGTGGGAGCGAAGGCGCTCTGGTTACGGACAGAATCAGTGCACAGCACAGTGGTGCTGAGCGCCCGTGTTTCCCAGTCAACTCCAACAAGTGGAATCTCTTTCTTAAAGAAACAGTGCATTCATCTGTGCACAATGACATTAATCCTTCTCTCCCCTCTGCTCTCTCCGAGTACCACTAGGTCAGAAGAGAAAATGGACAAATGACAGGCTTGTCAAAAGTTACCCCTTGTGACAATTCAATTGGAATCTGGGGCTTTGTGCCCCAATCCCCTGAAAGGACACATACCATTTAAAGAAAAGAATTGCTCTCAAGAAAATTCAGGTTAGTATTCTAACACAGTGCACCTATGGCCATCTTTCCCTTTTAAAGTTTTTCTCCTTACTGTTGCTTTTTAACTGGAGGTAATGCCAAGCATTCAGAAAACATGCTATTGGTGCTGGTTTGGCACTCCCCTTCCCCCCACCCCCAACATGGTATACACAGCTAAAGCAGGCATTCCAGGGCTTTTCTCCAACATCCATATGGAAAGTAATTTTTCTCTTAAATAGCATTCATGCCTTTGGCTGGTGTCAGTTACCTTCCTATGAACACTCGAACGACATGTGCCTACAAACAGCCCTGTGTAAACACAGCTTCCACCCCTGACAGTAGAGACCAGGAAGGATACATGGGATTCAAGATGCGCTAAGAATACACAGAGAGCTTTCGAGAGAGCACAATCAGAAAGAGGGACTTCCGTCCCCAGTCTGTGGCTCCATGCCCAAGGCCCCGCTCATGCCCTGCATGGTATCACGATGATACCCACGAGGAGGCAACTCAGTGTTTTTCTAGTTCTGTTGCATAACAAACAGCACGAGGGAGTCCTGTGTGGAGCTGCCAACTCTCCAGCAGCCCTCAGTTAGGCAGGGCTGCTGTTACAGCTCCCAGCAGCCTAACAAGTTCAACAGCTAATGCATTTCCCACCAGCTAAACCAGCGCCCAGGGCTGCACGCTCTGGGGCTACATGCTCTGAGGCCAATCAAATTTCTGAAGGAAGGCTACTTTTGATTGGAAGGAATTTAAAGCTTTTGTTTTAATTAGGGATCTACAGGGAAAGTTTTTTAAGCTATCTTTCCATATTGGCACATGTAGAACAGACAGAATTAGACAACGGTATAATTAGACACAGTCTGATTCATATTTTGACAAATTTGACTACTGTTCTTCCTTTGACTATGTAATTGCTACTTATCCTTCATATTTAAATGGTTCTTGCTTGAGACACCATCCCAAGCCCAGGAGAGAATCTCTTTAAAACTCTTACATAGCCCCTTGTATAAGGCATGCCCTATAATTTTAATTATAAATTATGAAGAGAAACTCTTTGGGAATTACTTCTTCTCTAACATCACAGTTCTTTGACAAAAGATATCTTTTTTTTTTTTTATTTTTCTTCACTAAAGTATACCTTCAGCTTCTGGTATTCAACTTGATGCACAGAGGCACTAACCCAGTATTTGCTGTGTGCTGGAAAATTGGCTAACTGAGTTTTATAAGTGTTGGGTAGACAGAGCATCTACATGAGGGGAGAGAGGGGAACACACATACATGTGCATACTCACACACACATGCACAGTTTCTGTTGTCTATGTTTAGTTGGCAAAAGTAAACATACTATATAAGATTCTATCAGGAAAACACAATTTCTATCTCTTGCCAAACTATGAAGGCAGTCAAATTTGTATTTGTATGGACAGATGATTTCTCTCAACACTCAAATAAAAATTGGGGCTTACTGTTCTTAATGAACAAGCAAGTTTGCCGATTCTGCTTTTCAAGGTATCCTAGACTACAGTTCTTCTGCAGCACTTCAAAGGGACATGTGACTTTCTACGCCAGAGGTCTAAGGCACAGCTGCAGCTCTACTCAGGGCTGCAGTGTTAGCTGACTGTATCAGATGATTGCACAGTCTAACTGTGTATGCATGTGTTGACAGAGATTATGTTGAATGATATCTGTAGTAAGTCTGACGCCCTTAGTGTATTTCTCAAATGTTAGTCTTTCTCTTCTGATTTAAATAATCCATTGACCTTTTGAATGTATTTTTGTCCCCCACTTCCAATTTTTAGTTTAAACCTAGAAAGCATCCCGGAAGATTTCTTTTCATTTCAAATCTTTCATAATTTAATGTCCTAAGTCTTAAAAACTATCTAAAATGATTAGTTCACCATTTCTACCCATTGAACCAACTCTGGGATTTTCTGGCTATATCTGCCAGCTCTATATCACAAATCACTTGGACAGATGTAGTTTTCACATGATCCATCCACTGAAAACAAAAGGGAGTTAAGGGGGGTTGGAGATTTAGCTCAGTGGTAGAGCGCTTGCCTAGGAAGCACAAGGCCCTGGGTTCGGTCCCCAGCTCCGAAAAAAAGAACCAAAAAAAAAAAAAGGGAGTTAAGGGTGCCTCCAACCGCTAAAGTGAAAACAACTGATGTTAGATCATCGATGGAGTTTTGGAGTGGCTAGTATAAATATTACTAACTGAAATAGAATTAACTGAAAAAGTTAGAGGGGATTTTAATTATAAGGTTCTATACATGGGCTGGAGAGATGGCTCGGTGGGTAAGAGTGCTGCTCTGAAAGCAAGAGGCTCTAATCTCAGCATGGGTGTAAGAGTCAGGCATGGCCATGTGTGCTTGTAATGTCAGCATGAGGAGATGGAGACCGTAGATCCCGGGAGCTTTTTGACAAGCTATCCCAGCCAAAACAGCAGAACAGTGAGAAGCCCTATCCTAAGACATACAATGGAAAACAATAATGACCCCCCCAATACCCTCCTGTGTGTGTGCATGGACTAGGTGCATGCATGTACACACAGAAAGACAGCAAGGGAGGGAGGGAGGGAGGGAGGGAGGGAGGGAGGGAGGAAGAGAGCGAACAAGTAAAACTCTGCTTGCTGTCATGCCATTACTTATTTGAATGTCTTATCACAGTGTATTAAGACATTATCAGCAAAAAACCCACAAAAGAATACCCAGATCATGTTTATGTTGTCATATCAACTGAGAGATTGTGATAATACTCTTCTAAGATAATCACAGACAAGTCTCGAACTCCCTAGCTTACTGCTAGCAATCCTACAGATTAAGTACAAGCCGCATCATAATTAGTTCTAATAACAGTTAACATTTGTTTAGCACTTTGCCCTTTACAAAGCACAATTTAAATGTTATTGTATTTGTAACAGCTCAATAGTAATTAACCAAAGCTCAGGTCATTGATGGATAACAGGACCAGAGTTAGGGCTGTCAGGACTGCAATGGCAAAGAGATGACCACTAGGTGGCAGCAGAATGTTAGTAATAGCACCAGACACCCAGCACAGGTATTCCCCTCTCAGCAGCCAGAGTGTAACCCAATAAATCAGGGAATCCTGGTGTATTTGCTCTGGGAGAATTCTCTCATTTGAAGTAGAAATATTTAATCATCTTACAACAGTGTTTTTACTATCTCAGTGGCAGATGGAGGTTTGCCCATTATGCCATACTCTGGGCATTTTGGCCTGGGCCAAGTCAGAAAAGGAGAAATACTTCTTTTTTCTTTATTTCGTGGGGACACTTGAATGTCGATGATGACGGCAATAATAATGCCACCTATTTCCAAGTATGAAATGCTCTCTTCCCACTGAACTTTGTTCTCCACACTGTATTACACAAGACGAAGAAACATGGTTTTGAATTCAGACATCCTAGACCCACTTCTTAATTGTGCCACTTACGAAGCAAGAGTGTCGTCTCAGAGACTAGCTTTCTTTATATACACACTGATGAAGAGTCCTGCCTCGAGCTCTCTCTCCATTGTGATCAGGACTGAAGAACGCAAGGCACACATGTGAAAATGCAGCTGCTGGACAAGTGCCAGAGAAGCCCAAGACTGAGAAAGACCGCCGTCCAGGGCTGACAGCTCAGGGCGCTGATGGATGGAGTGAGGAAATACTGAGCTGCACTAACAGTAGGAACGCTGAGGTTTAGATGGGAGAGGGAAGCCTGCTTGGAGGGTTGAACAAGCACCTCTCTATCCAGTGAGAAGGTGTTTCACATTCCTCTGTGGGAGTGGCCCCTGTCCAGGTCCACTCTTAAATACTGCTCCTTACTGCAATGAGGAGAATCAGGAGAGGAAAAGAATGAGGAAATAAGAATCATGAAAATAAACTTTAAGGTTAGAACACTTAGACAGGTGATACCTTTAAGACATAGAACACATATACCATAGCGATGGATGCAAACAGCATGTGTTCTCTACAGTTCCAGTTGGTGAGCACCTTGCAGTGTTTGAACTGTAAGCTTCTCCATATCTTTCTAACATCCTGAGCTATGGCTGTGGGGAGTCTCTTGGGAGAATGAGCAGGAAGAAAGGAAAGGTCTGATGCAGAAGTCTTACCTATTGGCCAGTAAGATAATAGGAATGCAAATATTAGACTCAGAATTAGATTTGAACAATAACCACATGCCTTCACTCCTCTCATTAGTCATTTTCTATATTCAGAAGGCTTCAACCTCACACCCCCTTCCTGTATTCAGACTGTACTCTAAAGATGTCACAGGATCCATGAGGATCTCTTGAAGAACTGTCCTCAGGTTTCTATTCAGTCTTATCCTGCATATGAAGATGTCATCGGTGCTGCCCACTACAGAGACCAACTGTATTTGCTTCCCTTTGCATGGCTACGTCATTACTGTACTCTGTTATTCTGAGCCCAACAAACTCGATGCTATCTATGGATAACAGGAAAGGGCAAACTGTTCTGATCTGTTGTGTTTTCTAGGAACAATGGACCCCAGAGCATTCAAACTTAGAAGGACAGAGATTCCAAAACATACAAGTCAAAAGGTGCAAGCTATTGTTGATAAAAATCCACAAAACCTAACAAAACCATATTCTTCAGACATACAACTCTCAGGGATTAGAGATTAGATGTACACTAGCATGTTTAACAGTTTTTACATTCTTGTTCTTTTATGATTATTTTCATTCTCTATCTTTCAATATTAGAGTGAGACCATAAAATTTAAGATGTTTCATTTAAAAAAAACCAAAAACAAAAAACTTAGCAAAGCATGAGGGCCAAACGGGGGTTTGTGGAAGACCCGTAACCATTAAAAAGATTGTGAACCTCTGATATAATAAATGGCTGTTTCCACGAGATGCCTCAGACGATGGTTTTACAGAGAAATTCAAACTGTCAGAGACTCTCTTTGTCCACTCCTATTCAAATCATTTTAGCTAATCTTGAAGCAAGGTTAAGTGAGGCACCCTGGTCAGCATGCCCAAAGCAAGACAAAAGTCTTGGGAACAGGAGGATTAAGCTACAAAATGGCACACAGTGCTCTGCATATGAGGAACTGTCCACTGATAACAGGGTTTCAGAACCAAGCAGCTCTGGTGCAAGCTTCTTTACCATTACTACTGAGCACTCTCTGCCATGGAGCTCCAGACCAGACCCTGCACACGCTTCAGCACAGCCTCCGAGGCTCGCTGCAAGTGTCAGGCAGACTCTAAGCACGAGTTATGAACGTAGCCAACGTACTTGTGTTCAAGACTGGGGTCAAAACAGCAGCTTTCCAGGGCATCCAAGGACTTCATCAGAAGAAGGCTCATCTGTTGGCCAGACATGTCACTAGATGAAGAGACGAGGACAAAGGATTACTGATAATCACTCAACTATTCATGTTCATGGCATATCTGGGAGTGTAGGCTCAATGGTAGAGTGCTTGCCCAGTATGCCTTAGACTCTGGATTGGATCCCCAGTACTACAAGACAAAGAAAATGCATTCTGGCCCAGAGATATGGCTTGACCGGTAAGGGTGCTTGTCTAACACATTCACTGAGCCTGACCATCTGTGCTTGATCTCCAGAACCAACACAATGGAGTTCAAATGATTCCTACCAATTATCTTCCAATCTCCACATGTGCACCATGACACACACACCACACACATGTAAACATATATACAGATGATACATGCTAATAAAAAAGCCAAAGTTCTTCAAATAAAGTCTTTTTCTGTCACTATCTGCTGGAAATTTTAGCATTCCTTTATATGTTAAAATGCAGTAACAATATGGTGACTCGTTTATACCATCTTATAAACAGGGTAACTGAAAACTGTTCAGTACTCAGGTTCTGAAGGATGTAACCAATTACAAACAATAAGCCCTAAAGCTTCCTTTGATTTCTCCCTGTGTGTTTAAATTTGAAACCACTGAAGAACACAATTTCAAACATTTCTAAGAATATAAAAGTGATGCTTTTGAAGCAAATTGAATAAAACTATTGATAAAGCTGTTATTCATTCCAAATTTCTCCTCTCTTGGGAGGGATGCAGGTTGTGACTCCATGTCTAGCTGTGTGGGCTGCCAGTTAGCATTTTCCTTTAATAACAGTGGTTAAGGGGAAACGTACCTAGCCCTACATTTTTGTGCTTCTGTGTAACGACTGGTCTTTATAATCGTCTTACTGAGAATTAAGACTGGATAGTTAAAGGAAGTGTGAGGGAGCTCTCTGGCTCTTTCTTCAGGCAAAGCTGTGGGCTTCCTCACTCCCTGTATTGCCCTGGGGTTCCTAGAGCTCAGCCCTTTCTCTTCCCCCGCAGACCACATTGGATAAAACGCAGCCCAGCGATACCAGGCAGCCAGGAACACTCTACAGCTTCCCAACCAAGACTGTTGCGGGGCTTGTCAACATAGATTGTACTGTGGCATGAGAGAAGCCTTGGTGGGCAGGCGGACAGACAGACAGACAGACAGACAGACACACACAGACACACACACACACACACACAGAGTATAGGAGGGGCATTCAATAAATAAGTTCCTTTAGAGTTATTCTTAGGAATAAAGTATTTGCATCCTCTACAGGTTAGGGCAGAGGCAAGAAGCTTCGTGTAGTGAACCTTCCTGAATAATCCTAAATAGAAATTCAAATTCAGGAAAGTCATGAGCCGATGTGAGGAGTCTCTGCTAGGAGGGAGAATGTACCTGGGCCAGTGCGGTGCCGACGTCTGTCCTCTTAGGGTACTTCACACACCCGTTTCAAGCCAAAAGCTCTCTTGGTACTTAGCTTTCTTTCACTTGTGTTTTGCCTGCATGCCTATTTGTGCGCCACGTGTATGCCTGGTGCCCAAGGAAGCCAGAAAATGGCACAGGATGCTCTGGGACTGGTGTTTGTGAGCTGCTATGTGGGTGCTGGGAATCAAACTCCAGCCCTAGAGCAGCCAGTGCTCCTAACCACTGAGTCATCTCTCCGGCCCCTATGTTTAATATTTCAGATTCATTTTATTTTTGATTTTCTGTCTGTGCTTGGTGCCTGTGTAGGAGTGTGTGCTCCCCTTAGAAGCTATCAGGGTGTATTAGAGACTCTGGAGCTACAGTTATGGTTACACTGAGCCACCAACAAGGTACTAGCTGTCAAACTCAGGTTGTCTGGAAAAGCAGCAAGCACTTATAACCACTGAGGCATCTCTCCAGCCCCTAACCTTTATTTGAGGGAAAAAAACAACAACAAAAAGTCAAGTCTGAAAAGTTGGAACATCTGGTAATATTGTAATTACCAAGTGAAACATCTACTGGTAGAAAGAGCAAATATTTCTGATTTCTCTGATCTAGAAGAAGTGGGTAAGTGGGAGCCAGGGGTTATGATATGTTGGTGACTACACTGTCAAGACACAGGGCCCACAGAAGGAATAATGCTATGAGGCAGAGCTAACATCTGCAGGTAGTCAGCACTCAGGAGACAGATCTCCAACCCTGAGGCCAGCCTGGTCAGCACAGCCATGCCCACATAGACAGGCCCTGTCTTAAAAAGCTATCAAACCAATCTAGCAGCACTCTGAGTGACCCACTGTGGACGAGCTTCCTGTGTCCTTCCACAGGATTCCCCACAGGTACAAACTCAAGTAAGAGAGATGGGGTGGAAGGTAACCTGGGAATGAGAGTTGAGCACGCACGTGCGGGTTTTCCAGGCAGCATGATTAAATCAAACCCCAGTGCAAACCTGATAGTCATGAAGCCAGTGCAGCACCTTATCCCAAGTTAATGAAGACGTGAGCCCAGCCAGGATGGGATGAAGCGAGTCGCCTACGACTGAACTGCCAAGGACTCGGTTTTAGATGTAAAAACACACTGCTTGAAAAGCAAACCGAGGAAGAGCCTGAAGACAGATGGTGGGGAGAGTGCCATTTGTTGCACAGCAGCAAAGGGGAAAATCACTTTGAAGCCTTAAGCTTTTACAAAACACTTTATGTTCTATCAGGCACAGGAGGAACGCAAGCGCCAATTCCCATGCAAGGGGCATATTCTTTGTTCACATCCGGAGCTGGGCCTCTGCGAACATTCTGGGTGTGTCTCATTTTCATCTGCAGCTACTATGCCAGTCATTCCGCTTGTCTGACAGATGTTCCCAGGAGCTAAATATGTCCTCTTGAAATATACAGTCCCCAAGAGCAATAGTAATCTTCCCCAAAACACAATAGTGTTTGTTCAAGGTAAGTAAATTACACACACAAACTTAAATCGAGCACTTTAGATGCTGTGTAATACCTTCCATTTTATCCACAACAGTGTTTGCTTTGGGGCCACTAAATGCTACCAACTAGGAAGTATAAGGACATCTGACATCATAGCTAGATGTTTCCCCCATATCCTATTTCCAGTGTAGGAGGAAGTGGCTGAAGCCGGAGTCACTACCATTAATATTCATAGTAAACAAATATTCATGTCAGACTGTCCTACAATCAGCCTCGGTGCCTAAAACTCTAAGGTTTAATATAAAATACAGGAAAAGACCAATTATTAACAAAACTAAGACAGATTAATGGATGTGTAGGAAAACTTGCCTACAAGTTTAGTGGGATTTTCCACCTGGGTCTTTTATATCCTGCTTGTGCCATTCCCTGGTAATGCTAGCAGCCGACAAAACAAGCAATCAAACTGGATAAAGAACTCAGCATAATGTGCACAGATTAGGGCTCTTTAACGATTATTAAAATGTAGTCAGAACAAAAGAGCATTTTAAAGTTGAGTACATGCTGCTCCCGGGTGATCCAGTGACTCCCACCCAGGACCCCTCTGCTACATGGGACTCCCCAGTTGTTTCTTCCCAGTTTATGGAGATGTCAATAAAGAAGCAACGATGAAGGGGAGCACTTACAGCACCCTGAGGCTGGTATACTTCTATCTCAGCCTGAGATGGTTTTCAAGTGACCAGTCACTTGAATAATAACCCTTAAAGAACACTACTACCCATATAATATTTTAGGCAGCCAAATTCACCCATATATCAAAATCAATTCAACCATCTCAAAAAGTTTAGCAAGCACGTACTGCTCAGACGCAAGGTTTAGGTACCTGCATGCATGTATACATAACCCCATCACCTAAGTCACAGAAAGGAAACAGCAATGCTTCAATCAACTGTACCTGAGTTTCTCCTCACACAGGCGAGAGAGAAACATCCCTAAGGCAAGGCCCATGTGGATTTGCACGGCTTGAGATTCATCAGCACTTGGTTTCCCAGGTAACCTGGCAGTCAGCATGTTCAGGATTTCCTCAACCTTCTCTTTGCAAGAGATAATGAAAACCGGCACGAGGAGAGACAAAGCCGTGGCGGCGGCAGAGCGCGCAATAGCACTTGCCGTGTTCTCGCCAGAATAGGACTTCTAGGGAATGAAGAAAGAAATCGGGTTAGCCTCTTGCTTAAACACAAAGGCTGCACACCTATCACACGTGCTACAGCGATGCAAGCTTCTACGCCTGCACAAAAAGGAGACTCTGACTGTGTTTGCTACACACTCAGCTTCCAGTCCGTGTGCCCATCTACTACGGAGTAACCAGCTTCCTCTGAAACTTCAGAGATGGAATTCTAAGTGCCTGTGTTTAGAGGTTGTGGATAAATTCAGTTTCAGTGTTTTTAAAAGCCTGTGTGCATGTAACAGGAACGCTAACAGGAAAGCTGTCTGAATGTGGATATGCCACATTACAATTGTCCAGGAAGCTAGGACTTGTCCAGAGAAGAAAAGAGAAAGGACAAGAGTTGCGTTTACTGCAGAGGAACAGGCGGAAGCTCGGCACAGCATCTATTGGCACATCTCCCAAATGCACAACCCAATAGATGGATTATTGTCTACAGGGGGTCAATTCCTTTTAATTAAGAGGGAAGTTGAGATTCTAAAAGCTTCTGGTTACAAAGCAATAACTAGCTATTCAAAAGGAAACTGGGGGCTCTGCATGTGCCTTCTGATAGGCAATGGTGGGAAGAGACAGGAATAACAGCCCTAATAAAATCAAAGGGTAGCTGGACAGAAACATTATGTGCAAGAGTCCGTGTTAAAGACTCTCCCACACATGCTATACATTTTGTGAATATGTCTCAAGTAGAGAAGAAAGCCACTTTCCATTATCCACTTATCCATTTTGGATTTTCAGACATGCCATAAAAGTGGCCTCATCCCCAGCAGTCAAAGCACGGCACAATGTGTTTTCATTCTGTGAGTATTGGCTCCCTAAGCTCTAGTACTTGAAGGATAAAAATCAAGCATGTAGGACATCATACTGAATGCTAATATGTTTTCAAATGACAATGTTTCTTAAAAGGACTCAGCTATGTATGACACAGGAAATAAAGGAAGTGACTTTTAAAATGTGTCCTTAAAATAAGTAATAATGTAAAAAGAATTGAGAAGGTAAGCGGCAATTCTGAACTGGCCAATGAAGAGTTTCTGTATTGGTTCATAGGAACTAAGCAGAATGCCTAGGATTCTCATCTACTGCCTTGCTCTGACCCACATAGTTACTCTATAAGCTTCAAAACAATTTAAACAAATCATTCCTTTTCTGGAGGATTCCTTCTCTGAACAAAATCTAATTTCCAATTTAGTTTTATATTACCTATTAAGTTACTTTTTTTTTGGGCCAAAATTGTAGTTAAAATCTAGCATTGGACCCTAGACCCCAGATTAAGACCTACCTGGTCCTCCCAAGGGCAGGGTAAAAAGAACTGCATTTACAGAGAAAACCATGGGCAATGGACTCTGAACTAAAACCATACCCTTCGCAACAGTTCAGGATCTGTGCTCCACACTTCTTTAAACAACTGCAGTCCGCAGCACGGGGCTGACTGGCTGTGATCTCGCTAATCACCTAAGCAATGGCCACCGAAAGGACAGAACCAAAGTAACTATACACTACTGCGGGAGCAAAGCCATGCCACAACCCCAAAGGGAGCATTAGACAGCAACAAGATGCGCACTTCACATTGCTTAGTCATTAGGATGCCATCATGAAGCCGAGAAAAATGTGGGTGGCAGTAGTTTTTCATGTGACCAACAGGATTACTTGGTATTTACAAAGAACTTTGCTGTTTTGAAAATAAAGCACTTTCACATAACCAATTTCACCTTCACAGTCTTTGGTAAGCCGGAAAGGCATGGCACAGGGTTTTGGCTTTTATTTCATGAACAAGGAGACCAAGAATGATAATGGAGAACTATCAAAACTAAGAGGTGGTGTGAGGCATTCACTACAGAGGAGGCTGCTATTCTTTTCATTTTATAAATAATGACAAAAAAGATGAAATATATTCCAAGAGCCACTTATCCTACAAATGTCGCCCTTGACCCTGACTATACATCAGACAACCTTCTGGAGCTTTCATACTGCTGGTGTGTGATGTACATCCTAAACCAACTCAGTCAAACATGGAGCCTACACACCAGTCTTCACACACACACCAGTCTTCACAGACACGCACGCACGCACACACACACACACACACACACACACACACACACGCATGCACGCACACACACACCTTCAGACCTATAGTGAGAACCAATATTACTATACCACGTTATATATATTTTTCGTGTGGACAATGGATGTCGAGATAGTCAACCCTTGGTGACTCTAGTCACTCCATTTCTTGCACTTACATGATAAAAGCAGGTGAACAGTTGACCTCTGGGGTGGTAATGGCTATCCACAATGACCAGGAGAGTATTAAGCACCATGGAAACCCACTCTTTCACTGGAAGGAAATTAGGTTGGACCTGTAGATGAGGAACAATGTGAAATTACAGTAGAAAAAATATAACAAATCTAAACTATGTTGGCATCTAAACTTTTATTGTTGTTAAATAATGAAGGGCTATCTTCCAAAAGTAAACTTTATCTGCTTGTAATGCATGAGTGAATAGAGTTGACAAAGGTATGTCCCAACAGGTATGTACCTGTTCCCCAACAATAGTACAATTACATTTTATTCAATGATTATCAGAAGTGGGAAGACAGAGGCTATAGCAGAAGATACTCAGGTTTCCTCTGCTCAGTGTGTTGTGATGAAAATATCATGTACAAGAGAAAGGTGCAAAAAGGAAATTTAAAGTCTCCAAACTTTATGACTTACCATTTCACAAAGTGGCCAATGGGCCTGCAACAGTCTGGCCAATGTCTGTAGCATTTCTGTCCCCTATTACATATGGCTGCATTTCTGTCCCTATTACATATGGCTGCATTTCTATCCCCTATTACATATGGCTGCATTTCTATCCCTATTACATATGGCTGCATCTCTGTTCACTATTACATATGGCTGCATTTCTATCCCCTATTACATATGGCTATGTTTCTGTTCCCCTATTACATATGGATGTCCATCAGTTATCATGACCATTCGCCTAACTAAAAAATTATAAAAAACTACATTCACTAAAATAAAAGACTTGGTTATAAAAGTCACCCGTGGCCATAGGGTCAGAAACATTCATCTTAAGATCTTTTGTTTTTGGTCAGACTTGTTCAACTTTAATCAAATAATGAGATCTGGACTTTGTAATGATAAAAGGCTAAAGGCAAGGTCAATAAAAATAAACCAGAGCCCCATTCTCAGCCTGCATTGCTTCTCAGTCTGACAAGACTGGAAGTAGGAGAGAAAGCACATGAGAATCTAGAACTTCAACTTTGAGCTCTACCTCCAGTTATTACGGGGAAATTAACCTCACAACTCGTAATTCACCATAATGGTCCCCGAAGGAAAGGGATCCTATAAAATGCATGGACATTCAGGGTTGCAGATCTAATTAGTATGTAGCCTTAAATAAAGTATTCCATGGCTCTTTAAATGAAATGAAATATTTCCTTGTCTTTGTTATTATTAAAACAAAAATTTGGGTTCAGTGTTAAATATTTGAATATAAAGTAATTATTCCTTTACCATTCACATACTAATCCCAGGCCTCATCCCCTTCTCTACATGTCTATGTGTAGCTCTCACCTCACAGGACTAATTCTCCTGCTCATTGGTGACAGTGTCACTAGCTGTGATACCCAGGTCATTTGTTTCCAACAACAAACCAGGCAAGACACAGAGTAACTGTGAAAGTGCATAGGTTTACTAAGTGAGAAGAGCAGAATTAGAGCAGGCCTAAGCAAGGAGCTGACTGCTCCAGAGCCTAAAGTCCATTGGGGAGGTTTTGGGTCTAGGTAGAGGTAGGAGCTGTCTCCACAGGCAGGGATAAAGTAGATCCTAAGCCTGTTAATATAACATTGGAAAACCGTGCTTTGTCCATAAGAGGAGTTTTGTTCCTGACTCAGAGATCACTTCAAGGACAAATCCTCCTCAACAGCCTTGGTCTGAGTAGTGGTTTGAATAGGCCATGCTTATCTTTCCCTTAACCAGGACGTGTCTCACCAAAATTACCCACAGGAGAGAAGGCAATGGGTGGTGCCCTACAGGTAGACACATTTTTCCCTCAAGGGTAGTTGTCTTGGTTCACAGAGTTCAAACTTACCTACTTCAATAACACTCTGGATAATTCTCTCTTCTCCATTATTAGAGGATTAATTAAATGCTCAGATGAATCTGTGTCCACAGCCTACCCACGCGGTGGGAATAGGACCTTGTGGATCTAAATTGTAAATGGTGGATGAAGGACAAAAATCTTACCTAAGTGGGGATGCTCTAGTGAGATATTTCAAGAGCACTCTGTCAGCGTTTCCTCTTTGCCTGACTAAACCTAGCCTTTAAACTTTGTCTTCAATTCCAAGGGTTTTCAGAGGCCATACCTTTTCAGTTCTTCTTAAATGGATGGGAAGTACATTTCTTTCTATTCAGAAAAGCACCAGGAAAGGAGAGTACAATGCCAGGTATGAGATGAGAGAGATAACCTCAGCACTTGAGAAGGTGAGACAGAGCAGTAAGGTCAGCAGCCTGGGCCACATAAGGAGATCCTACCTTAAATCCCAAACCAACCCATGAAGACAAAACAAAAGAGAGTACAAATGGCTCACAGAACACAAACAGTAACGTTAATGATGGCTATTGTTATAAAGAACGCACCATTTATCTACTGTGGGATTCTCTCTCTCTCTCTTTCTCTCTCTCTCTCTCTCTCTCTCTCTCTCACTCTCTCTCTCTCTGTGTGTGTGTGTGTGTCTGTGTCTGTATGTACGCACGCGCATGTGCACACGTGAGCGCATTCATTTAGTTTTTACAATACTATTATCTGGGAAGTACTGCCATTCCACATTATAGATGGGGAAACGGTTTCCAACAGGAGAAATCATTACACACAGGCTGTGTAGCTAATAAGTCAAGGTAATGAAATTTAAATATATGACTCTGTTATTTGAAAACCTATGTTTGTTTTGTTTCTTTAACTACTCAGGCCACATATCTGGCTAATGATAGCCAACAGACAATAGAACTTGAAACAAGAATAAATTCGCATCTTTTTATTTTGACAGATATGAATTATCTGAAAAAGTACATTGGAAATGATTATTGGCCAGCCTGTCAGATGTTTAATTAAGAAATAAATGCATTGCAAAAATGAACAGGCACTTTATCATTGACATCTACAATTAAAATGTAAAGTACAAGTTTTTCAATGTGTAAACACAGCTTATTTATCATTGTTTGACAGTATTGTTCACTTTCTGTAAGCCTGGTTAACCTTCTAAGATTGGTTACTCGTGATGTAATCATAAAAAGACAGCCCGTTTAATAAAATGTCACCTTCAAAGGGAAATGGCTACTTAACTACAGAGAGAAACGTAACAGCAAGTCAGGAAGCGAGGAGGGCTCACAGTAAGGGCTCACCACATGGCAGAATTTGTCGATGCAGTCGCAGAATTTAACCTCACAAACCTAGCGCAGGCCACCTAAATAAAGACCGAAGAGTTGCAGCAAAAGCTCATGTGTCCTAAATCCTCCCAACTCACCTCTAGGACTCCATCAGACTCTGAGGAAAGGCTGGCTTCATGCTTGGACACCACGACGGCAAGGCTGCTTAAGGCCAACAGAGCATTGCCTTTGACCACCGGACTCTCTCTATGTTAAAAGAAAAGATTCCAGGAGAAGACTTAGAAGACCAAGAGAGGGGCATTGTCGTGGGAGAGCAGACAAGGAAGAAAAGCACCTCTGCTCCAGCACAAAGCTAGTTAAAACAAGAAGGAAGATGTGGGCATGGAGGGCTAGAAAGATGGCTCAGTGGTTAGAGTGCTTCTTGTTCTTTCACAGGACCTGGGGTTAGTTCCTAGGATTCACATGGTGGCTGTAGTGTTCTGAATGAAAATGGCCCCCATAGACTCATAGGGACTGGCAATATTGGAGAAGTAGCCTTGGTGAAGAAAGTGTATCAGGGGGTTCCCACACATGTGGGGAATGGGGGCTTTGAGGTTTCAGAAGCTCAAGACCAGCCCAGTGCCACTTCCTCTGCCCGCTAACTTCTTATCTCTCAGCTCCCTCTCCAACACCACGTCTGCCTGCATGTCACGACCTGCTGCCTTGAGGACAATGGACTAAACCTCTAAACCTCTAAGTCAGCCTCAATTAAATGTTTTCCTTTATAAGAATGGCCGTAGTTATGGTGTCTCTTCAAAGCAACAGAAACCGTAACTAAGACAGTAGCTCACAACCATCGGTAACTCCACTTCCAGGAATCTGACACTCTTCTAAACCCCACGCGTGCCAGGATGTGCTCGAGACACTCACATACGCAGACAAAACGCTCTTACAAGCAAAATAAAAACAATTAGCCAGGTGTGGTGGTGCACACCTTTAATCCCAGCACTCAGGAGGCAGATGCAAGCAGATCTCTGTGAGCTCAAGGTCATCAAGGTCTACATGGTGAGTTCCGAAATAGGCAGGGACACTTGGTGATCCCTGTCCTAAAAATAAGTAAAATAAAATAAAATAAAACGAGATAAATCCTCTTAAAAGTACAGGCTTGTTCATCCCCAGGGGCCAGTAACTTCTGTGTTGACACTAGGGCTGTTTTTTGGCTCTCCTCACCACAGTCATTATGATCTTATGCAGCTTAGAAATCCAGGCTTCGGTTTCTAAGTATCCTTTCTACACATCTTACTCCATCCTCTGACAGAGCATCTCCCAAGGTATTCCTCGATGTCATTTTTAGTCAATTTAAATATATTGATTTATCTCTAAAAGTTATAGGAAAGAAGACCCAGCAGAGTGCAACAGCCTCTTGTGAAACAGCAGTGTGTGGAGCCAGCTCCCCATAAACCAGGTCAAACTTTCCTTTTCTCCCTTGTAACATGTGCAGCCTTTGACAGTCATGACTCCCATTCTCTCTCATCTCACTGTATCAGAGCCAGAAGCCTAGCTACTTTGTAACATGACATGGTGATTCCACCTGGGATAGGAGGTGGGGAAAGAACTGGTTTTAGACCACATGGGTTAAAAGTTGTCCTGTAACATAATTCAAATGATAATTTTCTAATATTAACAACAGAAACTCATTTATTTTTTACTTCATAATCTGGCATCATAAACATTACCTGATTATCATACACACTTAGCATGTAAAAGTACACACTTGGTATGATTCCATATGCCCAGGCTGACCTTAGGACAGAAAGCTCTGAATAGGACAATGATGAGCTGTTGTCTGCAGAACTTCCCTGTCTGAAGATGCAACTCAGGATCCTTATGACTGCATCCCAGTAATGTCCCACAGAAAGCATCCCCACAGCGCTGCACGAGACCTGAGCCCGACTTCACCGTGTGCTTTCTCTGTGCACAGTCCAGTGTTAGAACAGGCCAGAGGGTGAGAATGATCTCCACACTAGCTCTTCATGTGACCCCTGTATGTGCCTCCAGACCAATCTGCCCGCCACTGAGCAGGGGCTAAAGGTTCCTGTGAGCACGAGTTCCTATAGGTTTTATGGGATAAAGGATGTGTCATTATCAAATCTTTTCATTTGCTAGTCACCTGACCCTTTCCGTGCCCCTCAGCCCCCGCCCCTCCTTGCTCATTCTCTTTACCCCCTGTGAGGTCTGCTGTAAGTCAGTGAGACTGAGGGCCGGGCTGACCTAAGTTGGAAGGACTCCTTCAGGTCTGAAGAAATGGCTGCCCCTGAGGTTATGGATTACAAAGCACTTTTTAACTGATAATAAACTACCTCGAAGCAAGCTAGGACTCAGGCAATAAAAGTCACTTAACAAAAGCAAAACTAAATCGTTTGCTTTTAATGCAGGTTGAGTAACAATTTTCAATTTTATTTTAGGTTTTCTAGCATTTTGAGTTTTCATACTAGTATTCCCAAATTTGAAAAATGCCAAAATTGCAATATTTTTGATTTCAAGAATTTAGGATAAGGAGTAGTCAGGCAAATCATTTTTCTTTCTATTATCAATGTCCTGAAGTCTTTCCTGCTTAAAAATGGCTATTAATCTCTAAGGATAGATTGAGGAAGAAGAGCAGGAGGAAGAGAAGGAAAAAAGGTGGAGGAGGAGAGGCAGGAAGGAGTTGTTTAAAGTTACCAGTAATCTGAACATTAAATCCTCAGTCTTCTTACCATACAGTTCTCATTAAACAAGCATCTTATGCAAGGTGACATAAAAAGTATCTTTATAGCATGCAAGCTACATAGGAGAATGTGGCCTATTTCTTTTTAAAGATTTATTTTTATTTTTAAATTTATGTGTGTGTATGTATGTATGTCCACAGGCATGTATGATATGTATGTGCTGATGCCATCAGAAACCAGAAGAGGGCAACTGATCTCCTGGAACTGGAGTTAAAGGAGTGACTGCCTGACGTGGATGGGTGCTGAGATCCTGGCTGCATCCTCTCCAATAGCCACCAGTGCTCCTAACCAGTGAGTGATCTCTCTAGATCCTGCCTCAGCTTTAAAATAGTCCTCCAAACCATTGTATTTCACTCATCTTGACACTACTCAATATGTACTGTGGCGGGGGGTGAGAAGAAAAATGTATTTAAGGCAATTAGATCTTTGGATGCAGGTTAAATTTAATCTGGACATTAATTTCCAGATAAAACACAACTGTTCCAGTCTTCACAAAGCATCCACAGTTCAAGTTCCACGTTTGGAAAAGGCCCCAGGACCAGCTTGCTTATCTCAAACCTGCCCCAAGCCCAGAGCAGCAGCCTTTGGTCGACAGTACGCACTGCATACTTAGCAAAACATATTCGAGGAGGAACTGGCTGGTGAAATGTCTACAACTGGAGCAGCACAAACTCACCGCCTTGTTACTCAAATAACTATCCCCTACCAGTCAAACAGCTGTGACTAATTTGCATAATAACATGTCAGCATCGGTGCAGTCTTTATCTAAGCAACACCACTGACATTTTAATTAAATTGTCCTTTGAACAAACTGATGTCATTAACCTAATTAAAAAGCCCAAGGAAGGATGAGCTTCAGTGATGCTTTCTGAGGGACAGAGTATCACATTACATATCAGCAAAGTGACCCAATCATTTGGGGATTTTTGTCTTCGGGTTCAAATCCATTTAATTAATAACAATGAAAACAAATTGCCATCAGTCACCCAGCTTATCTGTGTTCTGCTTCTTCCTGAGTCATAACCCTGACTCGCAAAGAAATACTCTCTCAAATGAGCAAGTCAGCGTTCTGTGACTGCGGCGTCACTTCCGGCATTTAACTTGTGAGTGGACAACACACGCCCTGGTCTCAGGCAGCTGGGTCCGCCACTTTCCAAGTACTGAAAGGTAAGCTGTCAAAATGCAGGAGTGAAATCTCTGCCTCAGTGAAGGAAGCCACTGGAAAGTAGCAGAGAGAAAGTGGTCACCATTTCCCCTGCCCTACCACAGTCACTTGGCCTCTCGAGCTTACATAGCTCTTGTTTACTTCCTGCCACCGTTACCACTTTTAAGTTTTTGATTAAAAAAAAAAGGTAGTAATCCCATAAGAACATGAACTGTTTTACTCCACACCCCTGAGAATGTAAACACATTGACCTTGGGCACGAGAGGAAACATGATGCTTTGCAAATCTATAGAGAAAAGGCAGGCTGCAATAAGAGCTAAGAACAGGAAGTATAAAGGTGACTTAAGAAGCAAAATTACAGTTTGCCTGCACATAGGCTTGCTGGTTTCTTAATCATCTAAGCATTTTGCTCCAAATGTCCTATTTTTACTGGACATAAGATTGCACACTAACAAACTGTGAAAGGAAAATTTCCAAGATGGCCCACCCTCACCTATGAAGCAGAGCACATGCATTCCTATGGTATCCTTTATGCACTGGAGTCTCAGTTGTGTCAAAATATATTTCCTCGTGCCCATCCCAGCAGTGGAGACAGGGAGACCACCAGTTCTCTTTTCCTTTACTCAGTGGAGGGGTAGGGGTGTTAAAATGAGCAAGGGCTCAGATCAACAATTAAGTGGCTGTTTGTTTCTGCTGTCCCTGATGCCAAATCATTTTAGCTACACCATATGTCCCAGGATAGGACCAAGATACATAATATTGCACTAAAATACTTCTGTAGGATATGGGCTTCAGGACTTATGAAATCCCAGGGCAAGGATGTGCTTATGTCACTTGGAGACTGAGGAAGTGAGCCACACAACACAAGGCAGAAGGTGACAGGGAGAGGAGATATGAAAGCCACCGAGTGCATCTCTGCTGCCAGGAACAATTAGTCAGCTTGTTAGCAGACGAGCCTGCAGAGACTGCTCCGCAAGTAAGTTCATTAGGGTGTAATTTCTTTAGTGAGCTTTGCCTGAAGGTAAATAAAAAGCCTGAAGAAGTAACACTCGAGTCATTTTTGTTAAAACCATCACAAGGCTATGACTGGCATTGCCGTTTACTGAATGTGTACAAATGTATATATGAATTTCGTTTTTTAAAAGGTTGTCGTAGAGCTGAGGAGGTTCACCCAAGGTCAGATTAACTGCTAATTAGAATCTGATTTTTAGATGCACCGGAGCCCATGGCGACCAGGAAATGTAAGAGGAGGCCCTACTTTGCTACATTGCAACTGAGATTTAATAATTTATTTGTAGATCCATTGTAACTCACATTCTCAAGAATTCATTTTTCTTCCTTGAACTAAATTATAATCCTTTAAGTTTAAGCCAAACCACATGGCATTTTATTAAGGGTTCAGGTTGGGTATTTCAATGAAAAGCTAAGTATTTGTACCAGTCTCTCTGTGTTTGCACAAAAAGGCATGTGGTGAGAATTAATAGAGCTAACAGGAGTAACAATGGTTTTCTATAAAAATAACCAAGAAAATACTTTATAGTTCTTAATATTATGAATGCTGTGGATGGAGAGAGCATGTGGGCCTGTCAGGAAGTGGGTGGTTTGTTAATAGGTCAGTAGGAGAATAAAGGACTTACTTCGCAGCTGTCTTGGTGATCTCATCTGTCAGCATGTCTCTGACCCTGCAGAAAAGATGGAAATAGACACGAGCTGATGCGATACCATAGGCTACACCTACCCTCTTATCCATCAGTTTAGGAAAATTTCCAAATGCCGGTCATACAGCTCAGCAGACAGAGGCACCTGATGACCTCCATATGATCCCCAGGAACCACATGGCACATGGAAAGGGATCACGTTCCTACAAGCTGCCCCCTGACTTCCACTTGAACACTGTGGTCCATGCATGATCATGTGCTCTGATGCACAAATAAAGAATCAGTGCAAGAAAGTTAATTCTAAACCTTCCAGCACTGTCTCCGGGTCTTAAAAGTACATGTGCAGAGCGAGGGTGGGGAAAGGACAGTGGTAACTGCTTTATGTCAGAGTCAGTGTCGTCGTCTCCCATTTGTAGGCTCTCTTAGTCAACAGGGAAGGAGAAAATGTCACCCGAAGGATAGACACGTGGAGCTGTGTCAATGCCATCCCAATGCAATGGTGGGTGCACAGGCACCCTCTGTTTGACTGGATGTTACCTTCCTCTAGGCCTATATTGAATATACCCAACATGATACTAATTGGAGTCAGAGCCCAATAAGATAGGGCCCACGTAGGAACAGGCATAAGGAAGCCAGATCCTTTCTCTGTTTCCCCAACATGAGGATGCACAGGATGCGAGGACTTGCCAGACATGCTGGTTCTCAAACTACAGAGCTGTGAGAAAGCTTCTGATGTTGAAGCCACCCAGCCCACAGTATTTCTGTTATGGCAGCCAAGTGATACTGCTCTCCCCTTTTTGCAGAAGAGTTCACCAAAATCAATTTGTTATATACAAATTGTATATACAGAAATCATTGCATGTATATATAAAATACAACTTCAAATTTTGGCTGTACAATTATACCAAAGCCAAAAGAAGATAATAGTACCTGTGGGCTGGGAGGTAGGTATGCTTAGTGTAAATATTTAGATTATAACATCTTTTCCAACAAAGAAATTCTGAGGTACAGTAGACAGCACTGTGTCAAGTTTATATTTTTAAAAATTCTTTAAAGATTTACTTTTATGTATGAGTACGTGTGTGTGTGTGTGTGTGTGTGTGTGTGTGTGTGTGTTTGTGTGTTTGTGAGAGAGAGGGAATGCGTGTATATGATATGTATGTGTCTATATGTGGACCACATACGTATGTGTGCCCACAGAGGTCAGAATAGGGCACTGGATCCCATCAAAGTAGACTTTCAAGTGTTTGTAAGCTGGGAGCAAACGTGGGTCCTCTCTAAGTACTGAAAGTGCTCTGAACCACACAGCCATTTCGAGGCTCAGTAACTCAAGGTTTTTCATGAATATAAAATTCATAAATATTTGCATCTGACATATAATAAATTCTTAGCAAGTCAGCATGACTGAGAATGAGTCATCCTTAAGAGCCAAGTCTTTCACAAACTTGCAAATTGCTCTTATAAAGCACAAGCATATTTGAAGAAGTACTTCAATGACACACTTATCTACCGATTGTCCACACTTGCTGTGATCTTTTACTGTCCACTGTGTAGTAGTGATGAGTGGGGAGCTGTCAGCTATCAGGCATGCATGGTCACAATCGAGCTTTGGAGGCTCACTTCTCTCTGCTGCATTACCAGTTGTCCCTTCTTGTATCCCTGCCCTTTGCAAGTGAAGATGTTGTAATATCTATGCTTTTAGAAGAAACAGCCTCCAGTTGCTACTTGTACCACCACCGCTGCTGCTGCTGCTGCTGCTGCTACTACTACTACCACTACCACTACTACTACTACTACTACTACTACTACTACTACTACTACTACTACTGCTACTACTACTACTACTACTACTACTACTATTCTTATGCAGCAAAACTTCAGAGAAGCATCACTATGCCTAACTCGAGTTCATCTCCTTCCACTTCAAGTCCATCACTAGTCTGGCTCTTATCCCACAACTTCAGCCATCGGCTCCCTTCAGACTTTCAAGAGTCTAGACTGAGCACTCAGTTCCAGGCTCCACCGTCAGTATCTGACACAATGCTGGTCCCCTTCTTGGATCCCCTCTGTTCTTGACTCTGGAGATGCATGCTTCCTCAGTCATCTCCTATTCAGACTGCTAGTTTTCGGCCTGGTTCATGGTTCTTGCTGCAACCTCCCCTCCTGTAAATGCTGACGCAGTCCAGGGCTCAATCTTCTGAAATTTTCTTTATTTACAAATTTCCTCTACCGTCATGGTTTTAGTTGTCACCAATATGACAATGGTTCCAAAACTGATACCTCTGATCCTTACATCCCCTTAGTACTCTACACTCATACCTGTCTGGAATCTTTAGTTTTAGACCTCATTGGGTCTCTCACATCCTTCAGATTCAGAATCAGATGAAGTTAGCTGTCCTGGCAGCCATTTTTCCTAACTTAGTCAGTAGAAGCTTCATTTGTTCAATCAGTGTTTTACCCTTAATGTCCATCTTCCATTTAAACCAATAATTTAAATCTGTGAAATTATAAATCTAGGAATCTGTCTTCAAAACAGATTGAAAATCTATTTACTTCATTCTTCCCCTGCTATTGCCTTAGCCAAAGATTCTACCATCGTTTGGCTGAATTACTGCAGTAGAGTCCACAAAATCTGACTTCATCTTCATAAGACTTAGAGTACTCCTTCCAAACCAGGAAGTGGATGCCCATATTCAAATCCACCAATGTTATCCCCTCACAGAGACCCTGTGATCTCCAGAACTCTGTGTTGCCCATTCGTCCCTTCCTTGTTCCTTTCATGCTATCCTGGCTTCACTTTCTAGCTACACTCCTTTAAACTCACTGCCAGTCACAGGGTTCTTCCCTGGGCTCTAGACTGCCTCACTCCATCACTTCTCGTCTCAAGACCATATTATTAAGCAGGCTCTCTAGAACTTTCTATGGGTGAGAGTTACCCTCAGCTCCTCCCACTCGCCACTGCCCATTCACGCTCTACCTCTTTTGCCCTAATAAAATCTATCCTATCCCATTTGTTTGTTTGCTTATATTATATTTCAATTCAATTGTTTATAAGGCCTGGGAGAACAACAACAAATGCTGTTCTTCTATGCTCAGAAGAATGCCTGACACACAACAGACAATAAATACATTTGATATAATAGAGAAATGTCTTTACTTAGATTGGGACTATGTTCTAATTAAGTTGCTGAAAAGCTCATTTCAAAATGGCCTCAGTTGCTTATTAGTTGTATAGAAAAATCCCCAGTCTATACTATGCTAAAGAAACATCCAAAACCATTTCTTCCTGATACAACCATTTAGCTTGTGAGTTTCATTAGAGGCTTTATGTCCATAGGTCTATATCTTTGAGAATGCAGTAAATATACCATTCCTGTCAAATTATCACAGATGATAGATCTCAAAATAGCAAAAAGGGAGACTGGAGAGATGGCTCAGTAGTTAAGGGCATTGACTGCTCTTCCAGAAGACCTGGGTTCTGTTCCCAGCACCCACATGGTAGCTCATAGCCACCTGACCCTCCAGTTCTAGGTAATCTGATGCTCTCTTCTGGTTTCTATGGATACTATATGTACATGATGTACATCCACACAGGCAAAACACCCATACACATTAAAAAAAATAGGAAGTGAAGCCAAAATTGTTAATTTCTAATAATAAATCCATTGCTTTTTATCAAAAGTCTATGAAATGAATCAACAGAATTAAATACCTAAAGATTTTATTTTCTATAACCAAGCAACTTTTAATTTTGAATAAAGCAATGTGTGGATATAGGCAAAGCTATTTAGGTTTTTGATCCTTTGTTTGCCACATCAATTAATATGACAAACTATTCTTCTCAAACTACATAACAATTTGTGTTGCTTTACATGTCTTAGGATTCCACATTTCTAGGTAATATAGAAGAAGCACCCTAGGGACATCTGCTGCGGAACTAAGCCCTGAGGTAGAAGGACTGTCCCGATCATGAAGATGACTTAGTGAAGGGAGAAGGGGAGCAATTCTAGACTACATCTGATGTGGAATGGCAATGAACTGGGTGGGAAAATCACTTTTTATTCAAAGGGACTAAAATAATTCCTTATAAGAAACAACATGGAGGGGACCAAACCATTCCCACATTGCATTAGGAAAAAATATATACGGACATATTTAATTAGCCCTCTATGTCTGTGAGTTCCACATCTATAGATTTAACCAACACAGATGAATGTATTTGTGCAAAATTGTGTCTGGACTCAATATGTATAGACTCTTATCATATCCTCTAAACAATACAGCACAAGGATAGTCACAGAATTTACACTGTATAAGTTACCAAAGTAATCTAGAGGTGATTTCTATGAAGAAGGATGTCATAGGTTACATGGAAACTCTGCACTGTAGATATGAGACAGGGGTTTCAGCGGCTTTTACACTCTACAGAGGATACTGGTGCCAGTACTTCATAGACACCGGGAAATGGGAATGTCTACACACCTACACCTGCATGCCTACATGCGCGTATATGTGCACACACACACACACACACACACACACACACACACACACACACACACACACACGTATATATCTCTGAAAACAGTGTTCCTTTTCATATCGAGGGAGTAGATGAAATTGAACCTATGGGGCCTCTCCAGTCACCTCCAGCTCACATAAGGTAATGCAACCATCACAGGGACAGTTGAGGCATCCACTGCTTCCTTCTCTGCTCACTTTCCAGGACAACAGGGTGCCGCAGAATACCATCCGCTTACCAGAGCCAGGCCGTGCTTCGTTTGTACTGCACCTCCTCGGGGCCCTCCTTGCCATGTTGCAACTGCAGCTCCAGCTCTGCTATCCGTCCCTGCAAACCACACAGGAGGAATCAGCATGCAGACCGCAGGATGGAGGTCCTGTGTCCACTGGCCACACGTTTCCTGCTGGCACAGTAAACCTGGAACAAGCATGAGTGAGGGAAGCACTCACATCCCTGCTCAGAGAATCCCTGCATTCCCTAGAGACCAGTCCTAAAGAGGATGTGAGCTTGGCCGATACAGTGCAGTGCATGATTTCAGGATGCCATTCAAAGCAGACGTGATACTCATAGATCTCACTGTAAAGTTCCCTACATGGCAATGGTCAGCGACTGATAATTTAGTTATACAGAGATTGAGGTCTGAGCACCACTGTCACAACAGAAGAGCAGAAAATTAATTAGATGAGAATATAATACTTAAGATGTGTGTAAGAAAAAAAAAAAAAAAAACAACAACAACCAGAACTCCCAGGAACAAAAGCACCACCAAAGGGTACACATAGAGAGTCCAATGGCTCCAAGCTGCGTATGTAGCAGAGGATGCCTTGTTGGGCACCAATGGAGGAGAAGCCCTTGGTCCAAGACTGGACACCCCCGCCAATGTAGGGGATTGTCAGGGCAAGGAAGCAGAAAGGGGTGGGTGGTTGGGTCGGGGAGCATACAAGAAGGGGGAGGGAGATGGAATTGGGGGTATATGGATGGTTTCCAGGAAAGGGGATAACATTTGAAATGTAAATAAAAAATATCCAATAAAAAAAGAAGGAAGAGGGGGTATAAGATAAGGAGTTTATGGACAGGAAACTGGGAAAGGGGATAACATTTGAAATGTAAATTTAAAAAATCCAATAAAAACAAAAAATTAAAGTTTATAAAAGATAAGATTTAAAAACAAAAACAAAACAAAAAATGTCACAGAGAAGTCATTCTACTTTTCTGAGATAGCTAACTCTGTGGTGAGTAGATCTTGTGAAAATAAAAAAGATACCTCAAGCAACAACAACAGCAACAAAACAAAAACAAAGAAAAGGGAAAAAAGGAATCACCAGTGTTTCATTTCTACTTCTTATAGAAATAGAGTTCTCAACTTCAGTCATGGAATAAAAATAGAGTTAATATCTTTAAGGCCAACACCCTCAAATATTAAACTTCACAGTTTTCACTGTATTACTACAATCAGGGTTCATCCCTTTACTCTGTTATCAATGATGTTATTTAATGTAATTAAAATAACAGTTTACTGGTGGATTCTAACTTGGACATGACATCAGATTCTGTAGATTATAGAGTAATACTTAACTATTTTTAAAATGTTTGGGGGCTGGAGTTTGGGGGTTCAGACTTTAAAAGGTAAGACTTGTGTCTTACATACCTCAAGAACGTAATATAGAATGCAAACCTTTTAGCCTGTCTCCTAAGGGTGGCCAAGAAGACAGCCCCTTGAACGGGTCAAGTTCAATGCTACCAACCTGTTCAGCACCAGCTGGATGTACCCACAGCTAATGCAACAGAAGACACCTCCAGGGCATGAATTCTTGTACAAACAAGGATATCAATTTTGCTCCAATTAATTTGTGATACTTTTTAAAGTTTCAAATGCATGAATCCAATCAAGAAACTCATCAGCTGAAGCACACAGACACTTGTCAGGTAAGAATGACAAATAGCACATTGCTGAATTTTCAAGTCCTTGTGAAAGAGAACCTTTCCAGTTTACCGTTTTTTCACCAATTCTCAATATAACTGAATATAAAACCCAAAGGAAAGAGATCTTACGTGAAAGTAAACAAACATACACCACTACACCCGCTGACGAGAATACTAGGCCTACATCACTAAAACTAAAAGACTTTTCATAAATGCATTTGTCCTTTCTACAGGGCAGGCAAAGGCACCTGCTTCCAACCCTGGACCCACACAGTGGGAGGAGAAACATGTTCCAATAAGCCGACTTATTTCCACATATGTACTATGGCATGCTCACACACACATTCACAGACAGACAGACAGACAGACATATATACACACAGATACACAAACACTATATTAATAAATGTAATAGGTAAATAAAATGTTAGACAAGCTTGTGTTATTACAATTAATGATGGTATTAGGCAATCACATGAGGCTCAGGAATCAGAAGATTCCAAATTAAATTCTATTCCTCTTGTTTACCAACTGTTGGCTTTGAACTATTTGCTTTCCTTCCCTGATTGTCCACCTATAATATCATTATACATGGGCTTAATAATATACACTTCACTGGGTATCTGTAAAGATTGATTGAAATAGTTTTGTTAAGTATTAGCTACATACAAGTATTCAATAAATAATAACAATTATGGGGAAAATGGAGGCTTTTGCAAAGTCTGAATTGTATCACAATACTCTTCAACTTAACCCTACTTTCCCTAAAGTAACACAAATTCTCAGCTGTCTACAGGAATTGCTCATTTCCTTCTCCAGGTGTTTGCAGAGTTTTTGTTCCTTCTTTCACTAACAATGGAGCATCCTGCAGTGAAATGGCTGGTGGGCTTGTAGCTTCCTTTACTGGGCAGGGACTCACAGCAGGAAGGAGCATTTTATTTCCCTCTGTGTCTGCAAGTTAGTTCAGCACCCTGCCCTGCCAGGAAGACCTGCAAATGACTAAGGGAAGCTTGAACATGGAGAAGCCTGTACTCTTGCTACTCTCATGCGTCTTGAATAGAAATCAATTGTCTGGTGGTGTACAATGAGGTTACAGAAGTATGCAGACATGAGAAAGTCATTCCTTCACTCAGGGTCTATTCAAACATAAGGGGTTCCTGTAGTGGGGAGGATAAAACACTGGCAAAATAACAAGAAAGCAGGAAGCAGGAATTCCAGAGGAGCAGCCTTACAGGTGCAGATTACCATGGGGACACTAAAACAAAGCTGATCAAGGTGTGGGCTGCAGACTAAGCACATTAGAAGGGCCTGCCTGCTGTTGAGTGGAGACTCTGTCTCCCCTTCTCAGTTCTACTGAGTCAGAAGCTCTACACTGTTGATCAGCTCTGCGCTAAAATGACTGCACTGCTGCACTGAGGTTTGAATTGGAGATGGGAACACAAAAGTCCACACAGTCAATCAGCCTTATCTCCCCAACCATCCCCCGGCTCTCATCTCTGTACCCCTATAAGGCGGCCAGCACTTTTACCCCTAACACTAGGATTCCTTGCACTTCATGAAAATCTTCTGAGACACGTTACTTAAGTAATCTCAGACCAGGCACATACACACCATTCTTAACAATGACTTTTCAGTCATTATCCAGTAGGGACAGGAATTAAGTACAACACATAACTAATCAAAAAAACAAGGTAAAATGGGATGGGCACACAAAAAAGGCAGAATCTGAGAGAGAACAGAACAGTATGCAGAAATGGCAGCATCTGAGAGAACAGAATAGTGTGTATGAAATCCAAGACATTAAGGATGCTTGCCGAGTCTTACAAATTTGGAAAAGCAGAAATATAAATGTCTGAGAGAATGGTCAAGAGATGGGCCTAAAGATACAGGCAGGCTCCACACAGAGACAAGTGCTGAGCTCAGTGTGGGAGGCACTCAAGACAAGATACTCTGGGACAGTCAAGCTGGGTATTCAGGAGGCCAAAACATGCAGAAGAGAATAGAGCTTAGAAGCAGGCTCTGGATGGGACTCAGAAACATAGGAATATGTACATTTAAATATAAGTGTAACTATATACTTATGCCTTGCATTTCTTTTATTTAATGTAATATTTGTATCAATTCACTGAGACTCCCATACATTGTATTTGGATCATAGTCACTCCTGGTTCCTCCCCTTACCTCCCTACTTCATATCTTTGGTTTTGGTTCTACTAATCCACAGAGTTCAATTTGCATTGCTGATATACTCATGAGGGTGGGGCCACTGGAGCCTGATCAACCTACAAGGAGCGACACTCTTAGAGAACACTCGCTCTCCTCTCTTGAGATGTCATCAACTATCAGCAGCTCCTCAGCAAGGGGTAGGGGATCATGGGTCCCTCCCGTCCATGTTCAAGTGCCAACTAGCTCACTGTTGTGTGGGTCTCGTACAGATGACCACAGCTGCTGTGAGTTCACGACTGCACTGGTTCTCTCAATCAGAAGACACAGCTTTACTCTCCCTTCCTAGTCTCTGACTCTCCCCACCCTCTTTTCCTTAGAGAGAGTGTGTGTGTGTGTGTGTGTGTGTGTGTGTGTGTGTGTGTGTGTGTGTGTGTGTGTGTGTGTGTAAGAGAGAAACAGATGTCCCAAGCTTCATATTTCTTATGAGCAAAAGGAACCATGGCATTTTCGATAGTGTTCTTCTTCCCAAGTGCTCTTACACTTGTTCAGTATGATCCTCCGGATAGAACACTCTCCATCTTGGGAAAGTAAATTGTATTGCTAGCAAAGAACAATCCAGCTGGGATGGTTGGACACTGACATTCCTCCACAGTAGGAGAAGGTGGGGAAGGCCACAGACCCACACCTAAGAACTCACCTACTCCTAACCAGTTGTGTACAACTCTGCCTTAATAGCATGGGATCTTGGGGTGTTGGGGAGAGGTATAGGCTATAGAAGCCTAGGGAAAGGGGGCTTCATCTGTGCAGCTCTAAGGAAACCAGGCATGCTGGAGGAAGATTTTCCAGGGAGGCTTATTTGGGATAACCCCCACTCCTGTCAATAAACTTCATCCATGCCTTTAAATAACCCAATGACCTCACTGTTCTCCCAGAGGGACCTCCGTGCAGTTGAACTTTGTTTCTCATTGGGACCTTAGAAGCAGTGTTGTCAGCCCCAGAGAGAAAATTCTTAAAACAGTAAATACACAGCGTTATAAAATTAGTGATAAGGGGGGAAAGCTCCCCTACACAGCAGACCCCTTGTGGCAGCCTCACCTGTAAAATGGCATGGTAAGCTCGAGTCATGTATGCAAGCCAGGCCTGTGGAAGAAAGATTGCACGGTGCCATTCTGAGAGCTGGACGTGGACCTGTGGGAAAGATGAACAAAACCACATTAGACTGTACAGAATTAAGGACAAAATGAAAACCTCAGTTCTTCTTTCCTTTTGTTTAAGTGGTTTGTTTTCTAAAACAAACCAAATTAGTACAGGACTCGAACCACAAATAATATCTTTACCATATTCCCAGTTGAAAAGAATTTGGAATCTTGTAAATACAAAATAAAGTAAGCCTGGAATTTTCTAAATTAAAGCAAATGAAACCCTGCAACAATAACAAGTTAAGATGAATTTGTAATATAAATCCTTCTCTGAAAACCAGGGGGGAAGGCTATAAAACCTCCTGCCAAAGATGGGGAACAGGGTACTGTCTAACAAACTCCCCAGTAATGTTAAATGAAAATAAATATTACTCATGGCCTGGACTTCAGATGTTCACTTCTGCAGTAATAAACATAAACTGCCAACAGAAATGCTGTGTATAAGCCACAGTGAGCAGCACATGCAGATGAGCGTGATACCCAGCATTCATGTGCACTGCTAGATAGCGGCCCTCTTGTGTGTGTGGAAATGCAGGAGAAAGACAATCCACGTCAACAATGAGGTCTACTCCTGAGCAGAGCCCGACGAAGCAGCTGGCTGGCAGAGTCATTTCAGTTTCCACCTATTAGCACACAGCAGTCTTGCAACACATCTTCCCAGGGTCTGCGTCTGTTCAACAGAAGCAGTCTCAAGAGAAGCAGTTACAGAGAGCCTCACAGTTCATGCATCCCTCAGCTCAACAACCACCACTTTCATCCCTGTCCCTAAACCTTCACCCACCTCCTTATACACGAGACAGAGAAGTTTGTATAGGGTCAGGACATGATTATGGCAACTAGCGCTCCAAACAGTTCCCAACCCTCTGAGAAGGTGTTCAGGTGCCTTTTGATAGGGGAGATCATACAGCTGAATAGAGTCAGTTGTCATGGCCTCTCGGTGTGCTTTACTCTTACCCTAGTGACAGTGTACTGTGCAAGGTACTGTGGATGACAAGGGTTATGGGGCACTCCACAAGAAGCTTTCTTGCTGGCAGGAGAGCAAGAAATGGCCACAAATAGATTGTAAGGTGGGATTGTGAAGACTCTATAGGACATGGGGCAGAAGAGAACAATAGCATCAATTCTGATTTCTGTCAATCACTTCTGATGCCACAGCTGGTTTTCCCAAACATTAGATACTTGAACAGCATAAGCTGGATACTGACACCATGAAATGTATTGGAAGAAATTATAAACATGTTTCGTGACTGAGAATTCACACTGCCAGGTGGAATGAGAAGGGCCTTGTTAGTGTGTCCACCAATAGAAGAAATGAGCCCTCGGGACCTGGGCTTTTGGTTTTTCTCTCATTGTACCACTCAGGAGCTAAACAATAACCTAGGCCACATGTCCAGCTGAGAAGGAGGTCCTCAGTTTTCAACCCGTTTCTGTTTCCAAATGCTTTCCCGCTTTCCTGTGAATTATGTTTCCTATTCACAAAATATATTATCATTAGCTCCTATTTGAGGGCTCAAATAATGCAACCTGAATTTTACCTTTTACTTGAGAACTATGAACTATGAACTATGTTGGGGATTTAGCTCAGTGGTAGAGCGCTTGCCTAGTAAGCGCAAGGCCCTGGGTTCGGTCCTCAGCTCCAAAAAAAAAAAAGAAAAAAAATAAAGAACTATGAACTATTTTCAGATTCTCCTGCTCAAACTCCATGGATTATCTTTGCACTACTAAGATTTCTTATCAGCCTCAACACACCGACGAAAAGAACACCGAATCATTTCGACAGACAATAGTCTCAACCCATTCTTAATATTGACATTGAAAAGAAAAAGAATTCTAGAAAAAAATGTAAATGAGCAAATGGAATGTTGCGCTTCAAAAGAGAAAGCTACTCATGCCAGGGGACACAGTCAAAGAGGGCATCAAAAGACCCAACGGACCCTCCTATGACTCTGACCATGCTGAGTGGATGCAGGGACTTAGGGAACACTGCCAGCCTTCCAGCCTAGACTCCCCAGGCTTTATGGAATTATACCTCAGTCGTAGGGTGCCCTGGAATGAGCTGAGTGGAGGTTATTACGAGCGCTCTCCTGAGTGCTCCCTCAGAAACTGCATGATGAAAGCCAGGCCCTTTTCATTTGCATCTCAGGCTAAAGGGCTTCCCATGACCATCAATAGGAAGCTATTTCACTTCAATCCACAGTTACAGACATTGCCTATCTGTATTGAGGTTGAGGTTGCTAGCCTGGAAAATAAACTCAATTGGCATTCATGAAGTATGAAAATTATGTCTATTTTGCTGGACCAGTATTAAGTCATCAGGAAACTAAAGTCAATAAAATAATTCCAAACCATGAACTTGTAAATCTAGTTAACCCACAGTTAATAGAACAGGGCCAGTAACCATTGTATCACTGAGATTTAAAATGTAGGAGAAACTCAAGTCTTTCCTATAACTAACCATTCATACTCTTACAGTGACAGCTGTGTGAGAGACCACTTGGTTAAACAGGTCCTTCCTTCTTCAGGAAGACTAGGAGGAAAGGTTCCATGCGTATGATGTGGTAAATTTGATAAAACATCATTCATACACCTAAAAAGAAGACCAGACAAACAGGCAAAGTAATGAAATAGGAGTGAGGGCTGACAAAGGCTCCAGGTTAAGCACAGTTCTCAAGGTAGGGCTAAAGCAAACCACCACCAACAAAAGCACAAATCACAAAGGCCCTATAGAGGCTCAGGGCTGACCTAGGTGAGAAAGAGTCAAAAAGCCAGAGTAGCTGGAGTGGATAAGACGAGGAAAAGAAACCTGGAAAAGTAAGGCATGGTGGAGTCAGGGGAGCTGGAGAGTCCAGACCCTCTGATTCTCCTTTCCAGCCTATTTCCATTCTTAGTAAGAGAGGACTCCTCCACCCTCGGGGGTCGAGGGGAACTAGATGGTCTCATTTATGCTGCACAGGGACCTGATGACTACTGAGCTGAAAGCAGACTGGAAAGCGCAGAGCAGGCGAACCTTGCAGAGCTGTCTACAGCTACCCAGGTTAAACAAACAAACAAAAACAAACCCACAGTGGCTGGGGACTGTGGAGTGATGTGATACTTTGATACTATGACACTGTAGAGCTATGGCTTCCAAACACCCAGCTATCCCATTTGCCACTCCATTTCCAATACCACGTTAAACATCTGAGAAAATCAAGAGGAGGAGTTGTGTAGACACAGTGAGGAAAACAGCTGAGACTTAGAGCACCGTTTTGGTCACTGTGGATGGTCCCTGAAACATTTTAAGCAGGAACTTTAATTAGGTGGAGATAGAAAAGAGAACAATAGGTAGGAGATGGGGAAGGTGACAGGTTTCACTAGGAAGCGTGAGAAGGCACTTTTTAGACTGCTAGAATAATTCTTATCTTGATGGGTGCTGGTTACAGAATATGTGCACCTTCCAGGATGCATAGAGTATACACTAACATAAAACATATATAAAATATACATAGTTTGCATATATTAACACATTGGACTGTATCTCAGATATGAATAATTTAATATGTACAATTTTATGTCTTACTGTATCAGTAAAATTCTTTTTAATTAAAAAAAATCAAAAGTAAGGCTAGAATGGCCCTACTTTTCAAAAATATGGCTTGGTGGTTAAGAGTATGTTCTTTTGCTGTTCTTGCAAAGGGTCTGAGTTCAATCCCCAGCTCCTAGGTTAGGCAGTTTAAAAATGCCTGTGACTCCAGCTACAGGGGGATCTAATGCTTCTGGCCTCTTTGGACACCAGTAATGGTGTGCACATACCCTCACACACGTGATTAAAAATAATAAATCTTTTTAAAAATCAAAAGTAGTTAAAAAAATTGCTGCTTTTAGAACATATTTCTTAGACCTTTCCGTCTACTAAATCTTATGGTCAATTGGCTTGTATATCATCATTTAAAAACCCACTCATTGATCATTCCTATGTCTGTCGATATTAACTATCAATAACCCTGTTATCGAGGTTTGAAACTTTGGACTTACCTTGGAAGTCTTCCTTGACTTAACAATCAAGACAATTTCTGAAATGCAAGTTCGGTATGCCTCTAGTTTCCTCATCACTGGCCTAGTCCTACTCCTCCCATGTGACTATGACACACCTATAAGATCTTCAATGCCCTCATGTCTGTCCTTTACTAACTCATCTCAAATGGTGCTGACTACTCAGAACTTCTTTGCAAAATCATTAGGGGTTCATAAAGAATATCATGAAAGCATTTTATAGTTTACCAGCTTCTCAGGATCAAAACAGCTTCATTCATTTATTTAAGAGATAATTTTTCTGCTCAAGAACCTCGATGAATTTCTCCATAATTCTTAGAACTGTGCATCATGATATCGTTCTTAATCTAGAGAACTGAAGTATAAACCAGTTCCCACATTTGTCCTGCTCTTCACAGCACCTTTGGAACCACTCACCTCTTTATTTTCCGTGCCCTCTCTTCCTATCACTTCAACATACTGGGCTGATTTCTCTCACCTCTACAGTTCTAGTATACTACGGACATCTATAACGTCACACAATCCCAAGGCACACAGATCACTTCCTGGTTTTCCTGGGATCCCCTTACAGTGCCTGTAAAACTCTTTATGCACACCCACTGAGTTAAAATGATTTAATTATTCCACATCTCCTTAACAGAGAAAAATGTTTGTCATATTAAAATGTAAAGTGGAATTTTAAAAGTAATCGTAAAACTATTGTGTTCAACTTTGTAACCCTGGGAGTTAAACTGAGAGCCTCACGTGCATATTGGTAACTAGGTGAGCATTCTATCACTGGGCTATATCCTAAACTTTCGTTTCACTTTATTTTGATACAAGTGATCGCTAACTTAATCTAGGCTAGCCTTGAATTTAGGGCTTTTCTGCCTCAACTTTTTGAACGGTTAGAATACAGGCCTGCAACACCAGACTTGGCATTCAACTTTCAATCATTCTATAAACACAAAGTTTAAAAAAAAATTTAGGGTTGAGGGAGGAAGCCACCCACCCATCTCAAAAAATTTTAACCCAGAATCGTTCCTGTCTAAAGGGAATACAGGGACAGAGAGTGGAGCAGAGACTGAAAGAAAGGCCACCCAGAGACTGCCCCACCTGGGGATCCATCCCCTATGCAGCCACCAAACCCAGTCACTATTGCTGATGCCAAGAAGACTGGCAGGAGCTGAATATGGATGTCTCCTGAGAGGCTCTGCCAGAGTCTTACTGATACAGATGAAGATGCTTGCAGCCAACCATTGCACTGAGCACTGGGACCCCAATGGATGGGTTAGGGGAAGGACTGAAGGAGCTCAAAAGGTTTTCACCCCAATAGGAAGAACAATAATATCAACCAACCAGACCTCCAAGAGATCCCAGGGACTAAACTACCAACCAAAGAGTACACATGGAGGAACTCACAGCTCCAGCTGCATATGTACAGAGGATGGCATTGTTAGGCATCAATGGGAGGGGAGGCCCTTGGTCCTGTGAAGGTTTGATGCCCCAGTGTAGGGGAATGCCAGGGTGGGGAGGTGGGGAGGAGCACCCTCATAAAAGCAGGGGCTATGTGGGATGGGATAGGGGGATTGTGGAGGGGAAACTAGGAAGGGAGATAACATTTGAAATGTAAATAAATAAAATAACCAACAAATTTAAAAAAGTATGCCAGGCATAGTGGCATGTAAGTCTTTTAATCCCAGTACTTGGGAGGCAAAGGCAGGTGAATCTTTGTGTGTTTGGGGTCCGGCCTGGTCTATACAGGAGTTCCAGAACAGCCAGGAATTAAGAGAATTTGTCTCAAGAACAAACAAATAAAAAGCTTATCTGAGTCAACATAGCTAAAGTAAACACATAAGTATTTCAACCTTACAGAACATGCCCAAAAGATTCTAGAAATATTTATCTTCAGGTAAATATCTTCTAAGTGAAAAGGTTATACTTTGTAGGGAGTTTTGTAAACTTTATAATCTGAAATTTCATGAGCATTTAGATTATGATTTAGTGCACCTGATACACGGGCTCATGGAGATATCCTGCTTAGAAACATACATTTTCAATATAAGAGAATGCTGGGAGAGAGAACTTCTCCCCTTATGTTTTGCTAATGGAAGCACATAACTCACTCTGCTTCTTGAACAAACACCATCATGTGATTAAAAATATAATGCTCATTTTAACAGATTTTCATTGACTACTCTAAATCAAATAAGAAAAACTTTTGATGAGGTTATTTATAAAACTAGAGTAGGACAGGCAGAGCAGTGTGCAAAACCTCACACATAAACAAGTATTTTCCATTCATTTTATGACCCCAACTCATAAAGCAAGACAATTTCCCTCTCACAATTATCTTCAAAGCCACCTACACCTCAGCCATGGCCACCACCATCATCATTACCATCAGCACCATCATGACCATCACCATCATCACTACCATCAGCATCATCACCACCATCACCACCATAGCACCATTAGCACCATCACCACTTCCACCTCCTCCTCTTCCTCCACCACCACTACCACCACCACCACAACCACCACAACCACCACAACCATCACCTCCACCTCTACTAACTCTACCACCTCCACCTCCTCCACCTCTACTAGCTCCATCTCCACCACCTCTTCCTTCACCACCATCATCACCACCATCAGCACCATCAGCACCACCTCCACCTCTGTTATCTCCATCACCACCTCCACTACCTCCACTACCTCCACCACCTCCTCCTCCTCTATCATCACCTCCTCCTCCTCTATCATCACCTCCTCCTCCTCTATCATCACCTCCTCCTCCTCTATCATCACCTCCTCCTCCTTTTCTATCATCACCTCCTCCTCCTCTATCATCACCTCCTCCTCCATCACCTCCTTCTCCTCTACCACCATTACCTCCTCCTTCTCCTCCTCCTCTTCTTCTTCCATAACAACAAACACAACAAAAGAAAAGAATAAAGATATTTGATTTCAGTTGATACATGGAATACAAGGAGTATCAACTCCCACACTCATTCCTCCTGTGTTCCCAGAAGTAAAAAGCATTCTCACTTGTTACAGGTCTTAAAAGACACTCACTGCATGGCTGTTTATAAGGAGGAATAAGAGGCTTCAACTTTCTGTCATTAGTAATACCATTGCTACGAAGTAACTTTCTGCCATCCCTATCCACTGACATACAGTAAGAGAAGACTTAAGAGGATGCCTCCTGAAAGTGCAAAGCCCTCATCTCCTTGTAAGTAGTTTCCAGACATTCAATATCCCCCCTCACCTCTACACTCAATCATTGCCCCCCACCCCACCCCATTTCCTATCAGGATAACATTAGCTTGAAAGCTGACAATTGAATTGCATCTCAAGCAACCATTTACTCTGTTATTTAATAGAAGGGGAAACCCAGTTACCATAACAACTCACATCCACATGGTAATTATGGAGTATCTAAAACTCAGCAATACGTACTTTTCACAGCATTTGCAAGGGAGAATCTGTAAGAGGCACAGATATAATTTTTTCCCACTATTATTCACAATTTTCACATAGTTGTTTCATATTGCATAAATGTGAACAATATTCCTGTACCTTTAAAGAAATATTTCTAAGACAAAGGAGCAACTGAAAGAAAAGGTGAGGCTGCATTTCTATTTCAAACAAGTGGTTACATATCTAACTTGAAACAGCTTGGAGAAAAAATTATAGAATTAGAAAAGAAAAATTAATTTTTAATGGATAAAAATTAAATAGTAGGGGCTGGAGAGATGGCTCATTGGTTAAGAGCACTGACTGCTCTTCCCGAGGTCCTGAGTTCAACTCCCAGCACCCACATGGTGGCTCACAACCATCTGTAATGGATTCCAATGCCCTCTTCTGCTGTGTCTGAAGACAGCGACAGTGTACTTATATATATTAAATAAATAAGTAAATAAGTACATCTTTAAAAAATTAAATAGTAATCATTTTAATTAAAAAGAAAAAAGAAAAAGGAGGAGGAGGAGATCAACAACAGCGACAACAACAACACCACCAACGATTGATTTTGTCAGAGTCCAGCTTCCAGCGTGGCTGAATAAGGTTTCTCTAAAATACAAATGGAAGAGCAGCTCGTTAATTAACGCTAAGCATAAATACGGCTGGGTGGCACTGACATGATCAGGAATATCCATACCACCAAGAAGGAGAAAGGAATGAAATCTGACTGCCATTCTCATCTCAGGACAGGTCACCATTGACCACCTGAGATGAGGATGCTATGTTGAAGTAGGAAATGAGAAAAGACAACGGGACTATCGGTAAATTCCAGGGAAGAAAACTGCCACTTGCCCCCAGCTTCCCCCAAAGGGCAGGAGGCATCTAACAGGGCAAAGAAAGGTAACAGAGAAGCCTGGAAGATAGGATATGACCACTAGTGGATTTAAAAGATCAAAGAGAGGGCACATGGTTTCACCCAAAGCTAAGAAGATACAGATATTAGTCATGTAGGATTAACACTGCATCAGGCATAGATCAGCAGTCCTTTCAAACGTATAATAGCATGGTGGAATTATCAGTTTGTTTTTGAAAAGCAGGAAAATAAAGGGAAATTTATGAGACAACTTTATATAAATAGTTCACCATGGCATCGAAGAGTCTTAATTTAGCTGACATGTCTTTCTTGACAAGTATTAATAAAGTATTACATATAAAATAGATGTCAAGGATGAAAACCGCCCATTCCAGTCTGGCACATAAGGGGCTTACAACTCACAACACATCCTACAAAGCACAACTGAGAAGCTGATGCACCCCATGGCTCTCTGAGCCCTGAGAGGGATTACATCACAGCAAAGTGCAGCTAGAGAGTAAGCAGGCCAAGGCAGAAAGCACAACTTGCTTCAATACTCACCAAGGTGCAGACACCTAGTGCTAACAAGAACTTCGATATAAAATCCCAGATTGGACAGTCAGGGAAGAGTCGGCCAATCAGTGGATCAGAAATTTGAGCCATTAGACCACCACACACCTCTGCATGTAACACTCAGAGCTTCACCAAATTTTTACAATGACATCTAAAATAATCATCCAGGGGTACACTATCGGAGGAAACAAGGTTGACACAGTAAGTTATGCTTCGAGGCTTATGATGTAGCCTAACTGTATTTGAACATGAAATTCTCCTGCTCCAGCATCCCAAGTGCTGGGATTACAGGCATACTCCAACAGAACAGGCTGGTAACTAGGTTTTGTGAGAGCCTAACTAACCCATGGGGAAGAAAATGTATAATTCTAATGTTTTCTATCCTTCCATGTAGAAAAGAAAAGCATCAATCATGGCCTCAATTACATTGCCTCAAGGCAGTAGAGAGAGCTGAAAAAGAGGTGTGGAACTTACAATCACACTAATTATAAAAAAAAAAAACCAGACCTAATTATGTGAATAAAGAGTGATTCCACATCACCCCAATCTCCTTAACCACTAAATGATTAGTCTATTTATTTCAAACCTTTTTATATCATGTCCAGTTTTTAGAAAAAGAACAAAGCACAATAAAAGGCAAAAATAGGATTTCTGGCTGGCGCCCGAACCTTGCTGATCCCGACCCACAGCTCCCTGCTCCCAAAACCCATAGGAGAAGAGAGCTCATTGCCCAGAAATGTGGCCACTCCTGAGACTGCAGGGTAGGAGAGACCGCCAGTACTCCCCACCTCTGCCCACATCCCTGGCCTAGAGGAAACTGTATAGGGCCTCTGGGAACAGGAACACAAGGGCACTCAAGCTGCATGAGCCCTGCAGTCCAGACCTTGCCCCAATCTGAAGGGACCCAGTCAAACAGCTCCCTATACCCAAATCCCGTGGGAGGGAGAGCTAGACTTTCAGAGGGGCAGTCACACCTGGGAAACCAGAGGAGACTACTCTCTGCCCACATTTCTGACTCGAGAGGAAAACTCCTAGCACCATCTGGGACCCCTGTGCACGGGGACCTGAAAAAGGGCTGGGGCTGGCCCTTCTGGTTGCTGCACTCATGAAGAGCTGAAACCCTGGCTCTGAGAAGGGAATCCTGGCCGAAGACCAGAGGTAAGACCAACTTTTCTGCTCCAAGTGACCTGCCTGGTAGACTCAGGACACATGCCCACAGGAACAGCTGAAGACCAGTAGACAGGAACGACTATACTCCTGAAAGCAGAACACTGTTCCCACAACTGGCTGAAAGAAAACAGGAAAACAGGTTTACAGCACTCCTGACACACAAGCCTATAGACAGATACCAGGTACCGAAGTTAAATCAGGAACAGATAAACCATTTAAACAACCCCATAACATCTAAAGAAATAGAATCAGGCATTAAAGTCTCTGAACGAAAAAGAGCCCAGGTCTAGTTGGGTTCAGTGCAGAATTCTATCAGACATTCATAGAAGACCTCATTCCAATACTATCCAAACTATTCCACAAAATTGAAACAGATGGAGCCCTATCCAATTCCTTCTATGGAGCCACAATTACTCTTATACCTAAACTACACAAAGGTCCAACAAAGAAAGAGAACTTCAGGCCAATTTCCCTTATGAATATTGACGCAAAGATATTCAATAAAATTCTTCCAAACCGAATCCAAGAACACATCAAAACAAACATCCACCATGATCAAGTAGGCTTCATCCCAGGCATGCAGGGATGGTTTAATATACGGAAAACCATCAACGTAATCCACTATATAGACAAACTGAAAGATAAAAACCACATGGTCGATCTTCCTGGTCGCTGCCACCGCGGAGAGCCCGTGGGCAGAACCCCGCGAGCGAACTTGAGCCTCGGGACCACAGAGGAAAACACCGGAGGCCATCTGGAACCCTGGTGCACGGAGGCTCCCGGAAGAGGCAGCGCAGATCTTCCCGGTTGCTGCCACCGCAGAGAGCCCGTGGGCAGCACCCCGCGAGCGAACTTGAGCCTCGGGACCACAGGTAAGACCAACTTTTCTGCTGCAAGTGACCTGCCTGGTGAACTCAAGACACAGGCCCACAGGAACAGCTGAAGACCTGTAGAGGGACAAAACTACACACACGAAAGCAGAACACTCTGTCCCCATAACTGGCTGAAAGAAAACAGTAAAACAGGTCTACAGCACTCCTGACACACAGGCTTATAGGACAGTCTAGCCACTGTCAGAATTAGCAGAACAAAGTAACACTAGAGATAATCTGATGGCGAGAGGCAAGCGCAGGAACACAAGCAACAGAAACCAAGACTACATGGCATCATCGGAGCCCAATTCTCCCACCAAAACAAACATGGAATATCCAAACACACCAGAAAAGCAAGATCTAGTTTCAAAATCAGATTTGATCATGATGCTGGAGGACTTCAAGAAAGACATGAAGAACTCCCTTAGAGAAACACAGGAAAACATAAACAAACAAGTAGAAGCCTACAGAGAGGAGTCACAAAAATCCTGAAAGAATTCCAGGAAAACACAATCAAACAGTTGAAGGAATTAAAAATGGAAATAGAAGCAATCAAGAAAGAACACATGGAAACAACCCTGGATATAGAAAACCAAAAGAAGAGACAAGGAGCTGTAGATACAAGCATCACCAACAGAATACAAGAGATGGAAGAGAGAATCTCAGGAGCAGAAGATTCCATAGAAAGCATTGACTCAACTGTCAAAGATAATGTAAAGAAGGAAAAAGCTACTGGTCCAAAACATACAGGAAATCCAGGACTCAATGAGAAGATCAAACCTAAGGATAATAGGTATAGAAGAGAGTGAAGACTCCCAGCTCAAAGGACCAGTAAATATCTTCAACAAAATCATAGAAGAAAACTTCCTAACCTAAAAAAAAGAGATACCCATAGGCATACAAGAAGCCTACAGAACTCCAAATAGATTGGACCAGAAAAAGAAACACCTCCGTCACATAATAGTCAAAACACTAAAACGCACAAAATAAAGAAAGAATATTAAAAGCAGTAAGGAAAAAGGTCAAGTAACATATGAAGGCAGACCTATCAGAATCACACCAGACTTCGGCCAGAAACTATGAAGGCCAGAAGATCCTGGACTGATGTCATACAGACCCTAAGAGAACACAAATGCCAGCCCAGGCTACTGTATCCTGCAAAACTCTCCAATTAACATAGATGGAGAAACCAAGATATTCCATGACAAAACCAAATTTACACAATATCTTTCTACAAATCCAGCACTACAAAGGATAATAAATGGTAAAGCCCAACATAAGGAGGCAAGCTATACCCAAGAAGAGGCAAGAAACTAATCGCTCTTGGCAACAAAACAAAGAGAAGAAAAGAACACAAACACAACCTCACATCCAAATATGAGTATAACAGGAAGCAATAATCACTATTCCTTAATATCTCTCAACATCAATGGCCTCAACTCCCCAATAAAAAGACATAGATTAACAAACTGGATACGCAACGAGGACCCTGCATTCTGCTGCCTACAGGAAACACACCTCAGAGACAAAGACAGACACTACCTCAGAGTGAAAGGCTGGGAAACAACTTTCCAAGCAAATGGTCTGAAGAAGCAAGCTGGAGTAGCCATTCTAATATCAGATAAAATCAATTTCCAACTAAAAGTCATCAAAAAAGATAAGGAAGGACACTTCATATTCATCAAAGGAAAAATCCACCAAGATGAACTCTCAATCCTAAATATCTATGCCCCAAATACAAGGGCACCTACATACGTAAAAGAAACCTTACTAAAGCTCAAAACACAAATTGCACCTCACACAATAATAGTAGGAGATTTCAACACCCCACTCTCATCAATGGACAGATCATGGAAACAGAAATTAAACAGAGACGTAGACAGACTAAGAGAAGTCATGAGCCAAATGGACTTAACGGATATTTATAGAACTTTCTACCCTAAAGCAAAAGGATATACCTTCTTCTCAGCTCCTCATGGTACTTTCTCCAAAATTGACCATATAATTGGTCAAAAAACAGGCCTCAACAGATACAGAAAGATAGAAATAATCCCATGCGTGCTATCGGACCACCACGGCCTAAAGCTGGTCTTCAATAACAATAAGGGAAGAATGCCCACATATACGTGGAAACTGAACAATGCTCTACTCAATGATAACCTGGTCAAGGAAGAAATAAAGAAAGAAATTAAAAACTTTTTAGAATTTAATGAAAATGAAGGTACAACATACCCAAACTTATGGGACACAATGAAAGCTGTGCTAAGAGGAAAACTCATAGCGCTGAGTGCCTGCAGAAAGAAACAGGAAAGAGCATATGTCAGCAGCTTGACAGCACACCTAAAAGCTCTAGAACAAAAAGAAGCAAATACACCCAGGAGGAGTAGAAGGCAGGAAATAATCAAACTAAGAGCTGAAATCAACCAAGTAGAAACAAAAAGGACCATAGAAAGAATCAACAGAACCAAAAGTTGGTTCTTTGAGAAAATCAACAAGATAGATAAACCCTAGCCAGATTAACGAGAGGACACAGAGAGTGTGTCCAAATTAACAAAATCAGAAATGAAAAGGAGACATAACTACAGATTCAGAGGAAATTCAAAAAATCATCAGATCTTACTATAAAAGCCTATATTCAACAAAACTTGAAAATCTACAGGAAATGGACAATTTCTAGACAGATACCAGGTACCGAAGTTAAATCAGGAACAGATAAACCAGTTAAACAACCCCATAACTCCTAAGGAAATAGAAGCAGTCATTAAAGGTCTCCCAACCAAAAAGAGCCCAGGTCCAGGCGGGTTTAGTCCAGAATTCTATCAGACCTTCATAGAAGACCTCATACCAATATTATCCAAACTATTCCACAAAATTGAAACAGATGGAGCACTACCGAATTCCTTCTACGAAGCCACAATTACTCTTATACCTAAACCACACAAAGACCCAACAAAGAAAGAGAACTTCAGACCAATTTCCCTTATGAACATTGCCTAAAAAATACTCAACAAAATTCTGGCAAACCGAATCCAAGAGCACATCAAAACAATCATCCACCATGATCAAGTAGGCTTCATCCCAGGCATGCAGGGATGGTTTAATATACGGAAAACCATCAACGTGATCCATTATATAAACAAACTGAAAGAACAAAACCACATGATCATTTCATTAGATGCTGAGAAAGCATTTGACAAAATTCAACACCCCTTCATGATAAAAGTCCTGGAAAGAATAGGAATACAAGGCCCATACCTAAACATAATAAAAGCCATATACAGCAAACCAGTGGCTAACATTAAACTAAATGGAGAGAAACTTGAAGCAATCCCACTAAAATCAGGGACTAGACAAGGCTGCCCACTCTCTCCCTACTTATTCAATATAGTTCTTGAAGTTCTAGCCAGAGCAATCAGACAACAAAAGGAGGTCAAGGGGATACAGATTGGAAAAGAAGAAGTCAAAATATCACTATTTGCAGATGATATGATAGTATATTTAAGTGATCCCAAAAGTTCCACCAGAGAACTACTAAAGATGATAAACAACTTCAGCAAAGTGGCTGGGTATAAAATTAAATCAACTAAACCAGTAGCCTTCATATACAAAAAAGAGAAAAAAGCCGAGAAAGAAATTAGGGAAACGACACCCTTCATAATAGACCCAAATAATATAAAATACCTCGGTGTGACTTTAACCAAGCAAGTAAAAGATCTGTACAATAAGAACTTCAAGACACTGAAGAAAGAAATTGAAGAAGACCTCAGAAGGTGGAAAGATCTCCCATGCTCATGGATTGGCAGGATTAATATAGTAAAAAGGGCCATTTTACCAAAAAAGCGATCTACAGATTCAATGCAATCCCCATCAAAATACCAATCAATTCTTCAAAGAGTTAGACAGAACAATTTGCAAATTCATCTGGAATAACAAAAACCCAGGATAGCTAAAACTATCCTCAACAATAAAAGGACTTCAGGGGAATCACTATCCTGAACTCAAGCAGTATTACAGAGCAATAGTGATAAAACTGCATGGTATTGGTACAGAGACAGACAGATAGACCAATGGAACAGAATTGAAGACCCAGAAATGAACCCACACACTATGGTCACTTGATTTTGACAAAGGAGCCAAATCCATCCAATGGAAAAAGATAGCATTTTCAGCAAATGGTGCTGGTTCAACTGGAGGTCAACATGTAGAAGAATGCAGATCGATCCATGCTTATCACCTGTACAAAGCTTAAGTCCAAGTGGATCAAGGACCTCACATCAAACCAGACACACTCAAACTAATAGAAGAAAAACTAGGGAAGCACATGGGCACTGGAAAAAATTTCCTGAACAAAACACCAATGGCGTATGCTCTAAGATCAAGAATCGACAAATGGGATCTCATAAAACTGCAAAGCTTCTGTAAGGCAAAGGACACTGTGGTTAGGACAAACGGCAACCAACAGATTGGGAAAAGATCTTTACCAATCCTACAACAGATAGAGGCCTTATATCCAAAAATATACAAAGAACTCAAAAAGTTAGGGAGGGGACAAATAACCTTATTAAAAATGGGGTTCAGAGCTAAACAAAGAATTCACAGCTGAGGAATGCCAATGGCTGAGAAACACCTAAAAGAAATGTTCAACATCTTTAGTCATCAGAAATGCAAATCAAAACAACCCTGAGATTTCACCTCACACCAGTGAGAATGGCTAAGATCAAAAACTCAGGTGACAGCAAATGCTGGCGAGATGTGGAGAAAGAGGAACACTCCTCCATTGTTGGTGGGATTGCAGACTGGTACAACCATTCTGGAAATCAGTCTGGAGGTTCCTCAGAAAATTGGACATTAAACTGCCTGAGGATCCAGCTATCCCTCTCTTGGGCATATACCCAAAAGGTGCCCCAACATATAAAAAAGACACGTGCTCCACTATGTTCATCGCAGCCTTATTTATAATAGCCAGAAGCTGGAAAGAACCCAGATGCCCTTCAACAGAGGAATGGATACAGAAATGTGGTATATCTACACAATGGAATATTACTCAGCTATCAAAAACAACGAGTTTATGAAATTTGTAGGCAAATGGTTGGAACTGGAAAATATCATCCTGAGTGAGCTAACCCAATCACAGAAAGACATACATGGTATGCACTCATTGATAAGTGGCTATTAGCCCAAATGCCTGAATTACCCTAGATGTCTAGAACAAATGAAACTCAAGATGGAGGATCAAAATGTGAATGCTTCACTCCTTCTTTAAAAGGGGAACAAGAATACCCTTGGCAGGGAAGAGAGAGGCAAAGATTAAAACAGAGACTGAAGGAACATCCATTCAGAGCCTGCCCCACATGTGGCCCATATATATACAGCCACCCAATTAGACAAGATAGATGAAGCAAAGAAGTGCAGAAGTGTAGATCGCTCCTGAGAGACACAGCCAGAATACAGCAAATACAGAGGCGAATGTCAGCAGCAAACCTCTGAACTGAGAATAGGACCCCCGTTGAAGGAATCAGAGAAAGAACTGGAAGAGCTTGAAGGGGCTCGAGACCCTATATGTACAACAATGACAAGCCACCAGAGCTTCCAGGGACTAAGCCACTACCTAAAAGACTATACATGGACTGACCCTGGACTCTGACCTCATAGGTAGCAATGAATATCCTAGTAAGAGCACCAGTGGAAGGGGAAGCCCTGGGTCCTGCTATACTGAACCCCAGTGAACTAGACTGTTGGGGGGGGCAATGGGGGGAGGGTCGGGAGGGAACACCCATAAGGAAGGGGAGGGGGAGGGGATGTTTGCCGAAACAGGAAAGGGAATAATACTCGAAATGTATATAAGAAATATTCAAGTTAATAAAAAAAAAGAAAAAAAAAAAAAAAAAAAAAAAATAAAAAAAAAAAAAAAAAAAAAAAAAAAAAAAAAAAAAAAAAAAAAAAAAAAAAAAAAAAAAAAAAAAAAACCACATGGTCATTTCATTAGATGCTGAGAAATCATTTGACAAAATCCCACATGAAAATCCCCTGCATGAAAAAAGTCCTGGAAAGAACAGGAATTCAAGGCCCGTACCTAAACATAGTAAAAGCCATATACAGTAAACCAGTAGCTGACATTCAACTAAATGGAGAGAAACTTGAAGCAATCCCACTAAAATCAGGGACTACACAAGGCTGCCCACTCTCTCCCTACTTAATCAATATAGTTCTCGAAGTCCTAGCCAAAGCAATCGGACAACAAAAGGAGATCAAAGGGATACAGATTGGAAAGGAAGAAGTCAAAATATCACTATTTGCAGATAATATGACAGTATATTTAAGTGATCCCCAAATTTCGACCTCAGAACTACTAAACCTGAAAAACATCTTCAGCAAAATGGTGGGGTATAAAATTAACTCAAATAAATAAGTAGCCTGCCTCTACACAAAAGAGAAACAAGCTGAGAAAGAAATTAGGGAAACGACACCCTTCATAATAGTCCGAAATGATACAAAATACCTCGGTGTGACTTTAACCAAGCAAGTGAAAGATCTGTATGATAAGAACGTCAAGCCTCTGAAGAAAGAAACTGAAGAAGATCTCAGAAGATGGAAAGATCTCCCATGCTCATAGATTGGCAAGATTAATATAGTAAAAATGGCCATTTTACCAAAAGTGATCTACAGATTCAATGCAATCCCCATCAAAATACCAATCCAATTCTTCAAAGAGTTAGACAGAACAATTTGCAAATTCATCTGGAATAACAAAAAACCCAGGATAACTAAAACTATCCTCAACAACAAAAGGACTTCCGGGCAAATCACTATCCCTGAACTCAAGCAGTATTACAGAGCAATAGTGATAAAAACTGCATGATATTGGTACAGAGACAGACAGATAGACAAGTGGAATAGAATTGAAGACCCAGAAATGAACCCATACACCTATGGTCACTTGATTTTTGACAAAGGAGTCAAAAACCATCCAATGGAAAAAAGATAGCATTTTCAGCAAATGGTGCTGGTTCAACTGGAGGTCAGCATGTAGAAGAATGCAGATCGATCCATTCTTTTCACCCTGTACAAAGCTTAAGTCCAAGTGGATCAAGGACCTCCACGTCAAACCAGACACACTCAAACTTATATGAGAAAAGTGGGGAAGAACCTTGAACACATGGGTACTGGAGAAAATTTCCTGAACAAAACACCAATGGCTTATGCTTTAAGATCAAGAATCGACAAATGGGATCTCATAAAACTGCAAAGCTTCTGTAAGGAAAAGGACACTCTTGTTAGGAAAAAATGGCAACCAACAGATTGGGAAAAGATCTTGACCAATCCTACAACTCATAGAGGGCCTATATCCAAAATATACAAAGAACTGACGAAGTTAGACTGTAGGGAGACAAATAACCCTATTAAAAAATGGGGTTCAGAGCTAAACAAAAAATTCACAGCTGAGGAATGTCGAATGGCTGGGAATCATCTAAAGAAATGTTCAACATCTTTAGTCATAAAGGAAATGCAAATCAAAACAACCTTGACATCTCACCACCACCTCACACCAGTCAGAATCGCTAAGATCAAAACCTCAGGCAACAGCAGATGCTGGCGAGGATGTGGAGAAAGAGGAACATTCCTCCATTGTTGGTGGGATTGCAGACTGGTACAACCGCTCTGGAAATCAGTCTGGAGGTTCCTCAGAAAATTGGACATTGCACTACCTGAGGACCCAGCCATACCTCTCTTGGGCATATACCCAAAAGATGCTCCAACATATAACAAAGACACATGCTCCACTATGTTCACAGCAGCTTTATTTATAATAGCCAGAAGCTGGAAAGAACCCAGATGCCCTTCAACAGAGGAATGGATACAGAAAATGTGGTACATCTACACAATGGAATACTAATCAGCTACCAAAAACAATGACTTTATGAAATTCATAGGCAAATGGATGGAACTGGAAAATACCATCCTGAGTGAGGTAACCCAATCACAGGAAAACACACTTGGTGTGCTCCCACTGATAAGTGGACATTATCCCAAATGCTCGAATTACCCCAGATCCAGAACACATGAAACTCAAGAAGGATTACCAAAACGTGGAAGCTTCACTCCTTCTTTAAAAGGGGAACAAAAATACCCTTGGGAGGGAATAGGGAGGCAAAGTTTAGAACGGAGGCTGAAGGAACACCCATTCAGAGCCTGCCCCACATGTGGCCCATACATATACAACCACCAAACTAGATAACATGGATGAAGCAAAGAAGTGCAGGCTGACAGGAACCCGATGTAGATATCTCCGGAGAGACATAGCCAGAGTATGGCAAATACATAGGCGAATGCCAGCAGCAAACCACTGAACTGAGATCGGGACCCCCGTTGAAGGAATTAGAGAAAGGACTGGAAAAGCTTGAAGGGGCTCGAGACCCCATATGAACAACAATGCCAACCAACCAGAGCTTCCAGGGACTAAGCCACTACACAAAGACTATACATGGACTGACCCTGGGCTCCAATCTCATAGGTAGCAATGAATATCGTAGTAAGAGCACCAGTGGAAGGGGAAACCCTTGGTTCTGCCAAAGCTGGACCCCCAGTGAACGGGATTCTTGTGGGGAGGGCGGTAATAGGTAGAAGATGGGGAGGGGAACACTCGTATAGAAGAGACGGGGAGGGGTTAGGGGGATGTTGGCCTGGAAACCAGGGAAAGGGAATAACATTTGAAATGTAAATAAGAAATACTAAATCTAATAAAGATGGAAAAAAATAAAAAAGCACACAAAAAAGGCAAAAACATGTTTCACAAAATCAAATAGGAATAGGAACCAGAGACAGTTTGAATTCTCATCTCAGGGATTTAAAACCGATTATTAATACACAATGGCTGAGACAGACACAGTAGACAGCATATCAGAGCAAAAGGAACATGTTCTAAGGAAGAACCATAAAGAAACTAAGGACCAAAGCCCTGGTGCAACAGAAATGGAATTGGTGTGTACAGATGTGACTAAACTAAGGATTGAATACCTAAGCTGGAGGATGTCTCTATAGAAATCTTCGAATCTGAGAAGCAAAGAGAAAATACCAACAAATAAAAATAGAATGTCCAAGGTCTGTGGAAACATGTAACATGCATAATGATCTATAGTAAAACCTGGTCATGAAATTTAATCTCCTGGGTCTAGAAGGAGACCTAACATTCCAGTTGGGTGGGCCAATTCTCCAGTTAGGGGATCACTCTTAGGAAGGTAGTATCACCCCTAGGAAGGTACAGGTCATCTTATGCCATGCAGAATAACAGAACCCTCCCTGGAGAACATTCCCGTACACAGTACACACATGCTGCTTCTGAATTACTCAGAAAAAAAGTGTGACTTTTCCTTTTCTTCTTTCTATTTTTTTCTGAACATGCTTTCTCTAGCAGACTTTATCAGACAAAGCTTGCCTTTCAGGACACATTTCTCTTTTAAGTGCCTTTTACATTGAAGAAAAGGATACAGATTGAAAGCTCAAAGCTACACTAAGCACGGAAGAACACCAGAGAAGGCACACAGAAAGGTGAAATAAGATTTGACTTTCATAATTGATCAAACAGAAAGTTTATTCAAAATAATATCATGCATGAGAGATGAATGAGCAAGGATACTGTAGTTGTTACTTTTACACAGCTGGGAACAGAGTCACTGATGGAACTTAAAAGGAAGGAGTCTGACTTGGGTCAAAGGTTTCATAGCTTTTAGTGTATGGCCCTTGGCTCTGCTGATTCTGGGCAGTAGAGTGGCAGGAACATGTGTAAGAGAAGTAGGGCCAGCAAGACGGCCCAGAATGCAAACACACTTGCCAAACCTGTCTTGTGGTTGACTGCTGGGATCCTCATGGTAGAATTAGAGAATCAAGTTGTCCCCTGACCTGTTAATAACCTTTCAGAACAGAAGTATAAGTCTCAGATGTTCGCATAGCTAACTGCAACTAAACATTTAGGGAAGTGATCATTCTGATTTTCCACGTTTCTTTTGGAAGACAGAAACAGATATTTCCTCATTCTATGAGTCAGCGTTACCCAATTTGAAGCCAGACAGAGACACTAACTAGAAATGCACAGACCAGTATTTCCCATAAACATAAATACAAAACTCCTCAAAAACATGAGCAAAATGAGTCTGACAATGTTTAAAAAAATTTACACACCACAATTAGTGGTATTTATCCAGTGGGAGTAGATCAATATTCGAGAATGGATGGCAAAGAGATCACACATCAGATCAATACTTCAGAAAAAGCGCTTGAGAAACTCAAAACCTATCATGATAAAAGGAAAACAAATGAAACAAAACCAAAGTAAATCCTTCCAACTAGTTTAACCAAGGTTCAGTCTAAGCTTGACAAGGAAAATCTACACAGCTCCCCAGACCAATAGAATCCCATAAAATACACATAGCAAAAACCTGAAAGCTTTTTTTAAAGATTAGAACAAGGCAAAGATGTCAATTCTCAGCAGTTCGTTACAACATCATACCAGAAGTCCTCACTGATGTAATATGATAGAAACAGAAAGCTTAGCATATACTGGAAGGAAAGAAAATTGCCTCTGCCACAGATAACATAGGCATTTACCTATAAAATGTGAACAAACTGGCCAAAAGATCCAGGAATTAGTCACCCCAGCAAGGCTAGTATAAACCAGAATACACAAAACACAACCATTTTCCCTTATATCTACAATGAATAAATAAATACTAAAAATTAATGAATAAAAGTTAAATTAAGTGGGAGAGGAAAGGAAAATTATTGTAATCTTGCTTCAGACCAAAAAACAAAAAAAGCCACAAAAAGAAAAATGTGATAACTTAGAATCTTCAATACTAAAAATTTGATTTTCAAAAGACAACCATTTTAAGATAGTACTGTTAAAAAAAGAAAAAACATTTTCTTTTTTTATTGTTTTGTTTTTGTTTTTATTGTTTTTTACATTTAAAATGTTATCCCGGGGGCTGGGGATTTAGCTCAGCGGTAGAGCGCTTACCTAGGAAGCGCAAGGCCCTGGGTTCGGTCCCCAGCTCCGAAAAAAAGAACAAAAAAAAAAAAAAAAAAATGTTATCCCCTTTCATGGTTTCCCCTCCAGAAATCTGCTATCCTACTGTCCCCCCAACCCCCCTAACTCTATTGTTGGTGGGATTGCAAGCTGGTACAGCCACTCTGGAAATCAGTCTGGAGGTTCCTCAGAAAATGAGGACCCAGCTATACCACTCCTGGGCATATAACCAAAGATGCTACAACATACAACAAAGACACATGCTCCACTATGTTCATAGCAGCTTTATTTATAATAGCAGAAGTTGGAAAGATCCCAGATGCCCTTCAACAGAGGAATGGATACAGAAAATGCAGTACATTTACACAATGGAGTGCTACTCAGCTATCAAAATCAATGACTTCATGAAATTCATAGGGAAATGGATGGAACTGGAAAATATCATCCTGAGTGAGGTAACCCAATCACAGAAAAACACACATGGTATGCACTCATTGATAAGTAGACATTCGCCCAAAGGCTCAAATTACCCTAGATGCACAGAATACATGAAACTCAAGAAGGATGACCAAAATGTGAATGCTTCCATCCTTCTTAGAAGGGGAAAAAAAATTTTCAAAATCCACTTCTAACACATATTTTATATCCAGAATGTGTAAAGCCCTTTCTTTGGAAAACACACTGTCAGGGAAAAATTGTGAAAATATCAGACACATCCTGGAAGGCTGAGGACGACAAACAGAGAAGTGAAAAGATGCTGGGCACCGTTCATCAGTGCAGAAATGGACGCCTATCCCTTTCTGTCGCTGGCAGGGAGGCAGGCAGGGGACTCTCATGTCTCAGGGGCAGCTACAAGCAGACAGCTACCATGGAAAACAGCTTTATACAAAGATCTGTGTGCAGTACCCCAACAATCTCACTCTCGGCTATTCCTCTACTTAAAGGAAAGGACGTCAGCACAAACCAGATGTCAACACAAAGATACCTGAGTAATTCAGTGAGGAATCATCATAAAAATGTTTATACGACCACCAAGAACCAGGCACAAACCAAAGGCCCACCACCCACTAAACTGATAAACAAACGAAATTCCCAGGAAAAACTTCCAGGGATACAAAGTAGAGTTTGAAGAAAACTTCTAGAAAAATGCCAAACAGGCTCCAGGAAAAAATCAAAAGAAAACAAACAGTGACAATGACAACAAAACAAGGCAGGAGCAAGGGGACGAGCTAAGCGTCGAGGTTCCACTCTGTGATTTCTGTTACTCACCGTCAACCACGGTCTGATATTTAACTGAAAATCCCATAATAAGATGGTTTGCAGGCTTGAATTTCCAAGCTGTCCTAAACGGTCTGAGGAAACCTTGCACTGCCCCGCTCTGGACGTGACGCATTCCTTCAGTGTATCTGTACTGTATGCACTACCTGCCCTTAGCCCTAGCTCACTCGGAGACCACCTTAACTCTGAAGGTATCGGTGCGCTTGCATTCAAGTGACCCATATTTCATTTAATAATGGCTCTAACCTTAAGAATGGTGATCCTGTTAAATCGGAAGTGCCAAAGCAAGCCAAGAAGCAAAAGCTGTGGACTTAATAAAAGAAATTTTAAATTCACTTGGTATGGTTGCTAAGCTCTACAGCGACAAACTGGAACTGAATTCCAGGGTTCAGTTTCCAGACTCTTCCACTTAGCTGCTTTACGGTCTTGAACCAATTAACAGGACCCACCTCAGACCGTGCATGTGGAGATTAAGTGAATGGATATACTGTGCTCCTCTGCTTACAACTCTGAGGTCACGTCCTAATAAAGCATTACAAACTGAAAATGTCCTAACTTGAAAATACATGTAATTAACATAGCTTGCCAGGCATCCTAGCTCAGCCACACAGGATACTGCAAATGCAGCAGCTTTTCCCAGGCGGCCCTTGAGCAGGACCAAGGAAGACCATTGTTCTGTATGTTGCTAGCCCAAGGAAAATGTAAATCCAAAGCATTGTTTCTACTAAAGCCATGCATATTTTGGAACATTAAAAAGTCAACATACAGTAAGCCCAAACACATTATGTTTGGGATGTAGTAGTTATGGACGGTAGTAGTCATATGGAAGGGTTAGAATATCTAAGCTGATTGTCAGTTGCTATTACTACAATTGTTAATTAGTCAAGTCTTCAAAACCATCATTATTTATGGTTAAACAGTTTAAGAAACTAATGGGCCAGGGGCTCAACCACCAACCAAAGAGTATACATGGGCCAGTTCATGGCTCCCACTTCATATCTAGCATCAGTGGGAGGGGAGGCACTTGGTCCTGTGGAGGCTTGATCCTCTAGACAATGGAGATGCTAGAGAAGTGAGGCAGGAGTGGGTGAGTGGGTGGGGGAGCATCCTCTTAGAGGCAAAGGGGAAGGAGGAAAATATTTGAAAAAAATAAATAAAATGATTAATGAAGTAAAAGAAGAAACCAATGGATCATTCCATTTGTGTGTGTATGTGTATGTGTGTGTTTTCCTGTTCACATGTGCATACATATGTATGCATGGAGACCAGAAGACTGTTGAAACCCAGAGAGCTAGAGTTACAGAGTTGCATAATGTGGGTGCTTGAACTCAAACTCCAGTCAACAACATAGGTAACCTCGACAACAACACAGGTAACCTCCACAACAACACAGGTAACCTCCACAACAACGCAGGTGACCTCCACAACAACACAGGTAACCTCCACAACTAGGCAGGTAACCTCCACAACAACCCAGTTAACCTCCACAACAATGCAGATAACCTCCACAACAACACAGGTGACCTCCACAACAACACAGGTAACCTCCACAACTAGGCAGGTAACCTCCACAACAATCCAGTTAACCTCCACAACAATGCAGATAACCTCCACAACAACACAGGTGACCTCCACAACACAGGTAACCTCTGCAACACAGATAAGCACTAAGCCATGTGAACTGAATCTGAACTAAAATCCTATTACAGATTTAACAAAATTCTGCTCAAAAGGCCCTCTAACTAACTCACAATAATACTGCCATTTTCTCATCCCTCTGAGGGTTTCTAGGCCTTCTATAACACAAGCTACAAGTACCTTAATCCAGACACGTTTTCTGTTCATATGTGGGGCATATCTCATAGCTTCTGATACATTAGCTAAATTTATCATAGCTTCTACTAGCCCACACCTTTTAAAAATTTTTCCGTTCTGATAACTTTTCAAAACCACTTTACATAAAGAGTTTAAACTTGGATTTGTCCTGAAAATACCTATCTGCAGAGCTTGAAGTGATAACAGTAGTGAATCTCTTTCTTCCCCATGCTAACTAAGGAGATGCCTGGGATGACAGATACAGAAATGACCTGCTTTCCTCTGCTTTCTCTTAACTGAATAAGAGGCACTGCTATCAAAAAAGACTTCGAGTACTCTGCAGGAGCCAGCGTGATGACCCCACGGGTGAAGGGATTTGCTTGCTGTCAGCCAAGCCTGACAATCTGGTGAAAACCCTCGAACTCACTAGGTAGAAGAAAAGGCTACTGTCTAGATCCTACGTGTGTCACAGGCATGCACATACAAACTAAATAAACAAAACAGGAAAGGAAGGGGTCAGAGGGCGCTTAGCACAGGAAAACGTTAGCCTCTAGGTATGAAAACCTGGGTTCCAACGCAGAAACTACATGATGGAAAGAGAAGCCACTTTCTGCAAGTTGTCCTCTGATACTCACATGTATCACAGCAGATACATGTATGGTATAACTCTGTCTGTCTCTGTCTGTCTATCTGTCTGTCTGTCCATGTCCTCTCTCTCTCTCTCTCTCTCTCTCTCTCTCTCTCTCTCTCCCCTTTCTCTCTCTCTCTCTCTCTCTCTCTCTCTCTCTCTCTCTCTCTCTCTCTCTCACACACACACACACACACACACACGAACACAACGTTTTTAAGAGAAACAAAGGAGAAGTGCTTTTTCTTTACATAAGTCAACATTCGATCTAAACAATGAAAGTTAAGCATTTCCGAAATACGTAGACAAGAAAAATCTTTAGAGCCTACTCCCTAACACTGCTGGGCAGTGGGGAAGTGTCAGCTCTGCTGTAGAAACACCAGACTTAGTATCCTATTTGGCCAGCTATTTTGGAAGCCATTAAAAGCAACCTATGCTAGTTATGGCAAAGAAAACAAAACATTCCAAACAAACTCATGCTCATATACATAAAGGAAAGGGAGGAACTTTAAAACACAAAGAGCTGATGGGGTGTAGAAAGGCACCTACTTCATGAACAAGGGCCAGTGTTGTCTGCTTGAATGTTCGCCCTCTACTGGCCATCAGCCGATTCAGTGGCTTACCATCTTTGCTCTGATACATGGCCACATCATAGCAAAACAGCATGCCGCCTTTCAAAACAAAGAATTCAGAATGAGCATTTTCAATGAGAGAAAATATAAATTATATTCTAGTAATCCGCACTCAGCAAGGTTGGATGAAGAATATATAAATGAAAATATAAATTATTGGGCAAATTATTATTTTTCAATATTGGTGTCAAAAGAAAACAAATGGGATATAAAAATTAGCATTTCAAATATAGTTTATTTACAAGTCACATAAATTATATTTACAAGTCAATATAAATATTTACAAAAAACATTTATAATTTGTATTCATTTCACATTTTGCAAACCATTATCTATTAAACTTAATCCTGAGATAAGTTTCAGTAAGTAAAAGCCCGTGTACATATGATGTCAACTCTTGATAACCCTTAGTCCACACCCACACGTGAATAAGCTGAGCTCACACCTGCAGCAGCAAGCTTTTCCTTGGGCCTCTTTCCCCTGCCTTTGTAACTGTGGTTAACTGAGTTCTCAATGAACTCCCAGCACCAGGTACCCCAAGTTAATCAAAAGCCAAGGAAGACAGTGAAGTGCTTGTGAGGTGGTAACCCCAGGCAACTTGTAGAAACTTGGTGATTCTGAGCCAACAGAGAGACATATTTAAGGACCAAGATAACTACTACATTTCCAACATCTATCCTTAGTATTGACAGAGGAAAGTGCACACTTTCATAAACATGGCTCAGTAAACCGTTTTTCACCGGGAAGACATGTCTAAGCAGAACCAGATCAAGAAGCAAATTGTTATGTGCATCCCGGAAGCCAGTGGGCACACCTTTCTGTCACATCTCCAACTCTGATGGCAGCACCAACTCTAGCAGCCACTTTGCCTATCCCAGTTTTTCTTTTTATGAATGGAGTCAGAGCATGAAGATGCCTTCACATCTCACTTCCTCCACCCACCCTCGTTGTTTTGCGAATGAGCTTGCTCTGTTGGCAGTTGGAGTCTACTCATTCTCTCATCGTATTCCTTCACATGCAACGTTCGTGTATTCATTTGACTGCACACAGGCATTCAGATAGCTCCTGAGTTAAACACCGGGCAAATAGAACTGCTGAGGACTTATGTCTCTGGCAGCATCAAAAGGGGTTCAAATTCTGTAAAAATAAAATCCCAAGTAATGCAGAAATTTTTTCAGAATCAATTTTAAAAATATCAGAGAAACTCAGATTTGCAACAGCCGTCTTAGTTACTGAACCGACAGCCTTTGCTCCGTGTCCATGGGGAGTGGTTCCAAAATCCCCATGGATAGTAAAATCTATGAATATTCAAGTCCCTTATATAAAATGGCATAGCATTTGCATATAATCCAATCACTTCCTCCTGCATTTCTTATGACCTCTCTATCTATTATTTATAAAGAACACAATGCAGACATTGGATGTGGCATAAACAGTTGCTGTGTTGCATTGTTTGGGGACTAATCACAAGAAAAGGTCTGTGTATATTCAGAACAACTGTAAACTTTTAGAAATATTTTTCATCTTCAGTTGGTTGAATCCTCAGATGTAAAAACCCATGGGAACACAGGAGCAACTGTACTTGGCATCTTCTATCTTTTATCCACTCCAGTGGTATGAAATGTGATCTTATTATAGTTCGATGCAGGTTTCTCTGGATGTTGAAGTTGATTATCTTCTCATATGTTAACCAGACATTTGAATACCTCTTTTAATCCTATGGCACTGATAGGATAGATGCATTTCCATCTGGTCCTCCTCTCTTCTCTATCTCACTGGAACCTCCTTCCCAACAACCAAGAAGCCCCTCCTACTTTTCTGCCTACCTTTTGCATGTGATCCAATGAGTTTAATTTCAATTCTTTGCCCAAACGTGGGTAGGAGATTATTCCTGAAGCAAGGGCAACTTATCAGTGGCTACAGCACTGAAGAAAATGGCCCCTGTTCTCCCCCACATCCCTAACCGCCAACAGTTTGTTAAAGAGCATGGTTGGGAAGGTCACAGACCCAAGGGAGGATCCTCATTACTAGTTTTGCTAAGTGGTCCTGCAGACAAAGTGCCTTCTAACTACTCATGCTGTACTCACTGTTTGTGTTAGCCCGTCTTTCATTGGAGGAACTTCCTACTGCAACGAGCAATGGTTAATGTTGGAAACAAGTGATAGTGGACTCTCCTCTTTTCTAAGTGTCAACTCAGGCAGTTTCTAGTATTTCTATTAATAATTTTCATTACTTCATATTCTTCAAGTGTCCTTCATCAGATATGTACATCATAAACATCTTCAGTGCATTTGTTTATTATTTAATTGGAGCTTTTAGACTTGGGAAGATGGTTTAGCCAGTAGTGTGTTTGCCACACAAATGTGAGGATGTGAGCTCAGTATCTAGCGCTGACATAAAAGAAAGGTGTGATGTCATATGTTTGGAACCCACGCACTGGGTAGGCAGAGACAGATAGATACATGGAAACCACTGGGCCAACCTGTGTGTTGGTCCAGAGAGAAGCCCACACTCAGACAATAAGGTAGAAGACCTAGGAAAACAATTCCCCTCCATGTAAAAGGGCATACATGTGCATCCTGACACGTGTGTATACATGGACCAGATAGCACAAACAGACATTACATAAAAATAAACACAGTAGAGCTGTTCATGGCAGAGATCACGGCTTTTCTCCACAGCACTGCTATAAATCAGTGACGTGGTGACTGTGTTCTTTTGCTCAGCCTGGGTATCACTGCACCAACACCAATTACTGATTATCATGAGTTTATAATTGTGCTTGGCATCTGATAATGCATGCCTTCCTACTGTGCTGCTGATAGTCTTTAAGACTGCCTTGGTTTATTTTAGGGCTTTTGTATTTCCACAGTTTTTGGAATAAGAATGCCAACTGTCAAAAACATATTGCACTGATTATGATTTATTTAAATCTAACTTAAATTTTTACAATATGCAGTCTTCTAGCCCATAAATATCATGTATCACTACACTAACTGTTTCTTCAATAATATTTCTGTAACTGAGAAAATAAAGGCTATTGATTTGTTTTAGATACTCAATATATATGATGCTATTATAGCTTTTAAATTTTATTTTATATTCATTATGGTATATAAAATACAACTGATTTTATATATTTAATTTTATACAGAGATATATGCAGCAATCTACTGAATGAAATTCAACTATTAATCCTAATAATTAGCCATGGATTATTTTGGATTGTCTGTGAATATAATCATGTCATCTGCAAGTAATGAATGTCTTGTTTCTTTAATCCTTGTGGCTTCTATTTCTTTTTCTCAGCAGACTTCACTAACCAAGACTTCTGGTACAACGCTGAGTGAGAGTGGTGGTAGCAACATTCATGTCTTTTCACTATGAGAGCAAGGCTGTCAGTATTTCAGGATGAACCATGAGTGTGTGCTGGCGGTTGGCGGTTGGTGGTTGTTCCTTATCAGAACAAAAGTTTCCTACTGTACATGAAGTTTAATAAGAGGTTTTTGGCATCATGAACTTGGGCTAATTTTTTCAGATATTTTTTCCTGCACATTTGAATCTACTTAAAGCCTGACCAGCCATTTGAATTAACATAATGAGTTATATTGGCTTTGAAACATTAAATTAACTTTGTCTTACGCTTTACATGTATTGCTTAAGTCAACCTCCCTCCCGCCCTATCATTACCTGTGCTCACTGGAAAAGGGTGGTGCATAAGTTTCCTGTCTTGGAAATTCGTGGTCAAGTTCTGGTATTAATATTATGCTGGTCCCAAAAAGAAGAATTCTTTTTCTCTGTGTTTTTGCTACAGTCTGTATAAATTTAGACAAGAAGCCACTTGTACCCAAGTTTTCTTTGTGGGATGACTATTAGGTTAAAGAATGAATTTCATGAATTAATATCAAATTGTTCATATAATGTCTTTTTCCTATCAGTTTTACATTTTAAGGACTTATGTAACTCACTTAAATTTGAAGATTATTGACTAAAAGTTCGTGAAGCACTTCCCTTTCTGAACAGTGTAAGACCTGCAGTAGCATTTCCTCTCTTACTCACACAGGCCTTGTCAGCCTTCCGAATGTGTTGGTTTTGTTAAATCTTCACTTTATAAGTATATTCATGTCTTCGGTCACAGATTATTATGATCTTCACTTGATTTGCTATTCTTTCCTAAGCTCTATTAAACAGAAGTTTGGTTTCCTTTCATTGTTGCTACTATGTACATTGAAAGTGCACATTTCTGTGCTGACTAGTTTGGAGGAATAAAAATCCATATGTTTATAAACTGTTTTATTATTGCTATTGCTGTTGTGACTGTTACTAATTACCTGTTGATGGACACAGGCTGACTTGTGATCAGTGTCATAATGAATGCAAAAGTGCAAGTGCACTCCGTTATATGCGAACTTCAATTGCTTTTCCTAAAACCAACCAAGGCTGCATGGGATCGAGTGGCAGTTCTAGTTCTCCCCTTCTGAGAAACATCTATACTGACTTCCATAGTGGCCAAGCGACAGCTTCAACGACACTGTATGATATCCCTTGTTCTCTATGTCTCATTTCTTGTTTCTTTTCTTGTAATAGCTCTTCCGATTGGGCCGAGCTGGAATATCAAAGGAGTCATGATTTGCATTTTCTGATAACTAAAATATTAAAATTGTTTCCATCATTTGTTGGCTGCTGGTTGCTCTTTTCTCCAACAAGACGTGACCTCTGCCCTCGCCAGCTGCCAATCAAGTCCATAGCTGGAATGGTGAATATGCTCCAAAGGGGAAAACGGTCTTAAACAGTCTCCCGATTCTGGAGCTTAAAGCTACCTACTTGTCTTTGCTTCTACATTTTTTGAAGTCCTTTTCAAGTTAGGTTGTTTTTGTCCCTTTCCCTGTGTGTAGGTGTGAGCAGCAGCCTAGCACATCCTACCATGTAACCTATTACAAGTACACATGGCAGTACAAGTTAAGACAGGACGCTCTACGCCTGTGCTTCACCACCGTGCAGTGCTTACCTGCCAGGCCGGGTTTCAGTCCTGGTTGCTTGTTTGTTTCATATGTCTTCAATATAAAGTTGGGGATTCCTGCTACTGTCTTCCCTTGGTCTGAGCGGACGCCTCCCTTCAATGCCGAGTGATATATCCCACGGGGCATATTCACCATCTCTTGTCTCACAAGGGACGTGAAGAATTCTTCCAAAGCTAGAATAAAATAAAAAGAGTTCAAAACCCAAATGCATGTGATACTCCAGAAGAAGTGCATTCCTTTGTACCTGGTGCCCGGGAATCCAGCTCCATTCCAGGCTGAAATTTACAAAAGGAAAAGTAAACCTCTGAACATCGTCTCTTCCTTCAAAGTTCACAGACTGGAACAAAGCACCACACGGCTCAGGTATTCTTAGCTTTCATTCTCAGTTCTTGGAATTCATTCTTATTTCCTCATTTCTTCACATATCATCTACTGGCAATTCTTGTGGCTCCACCTTTACAGTCCTTCTTTTACAATCATTTTCATGAAACCTTGCCTAGTTATTTGCCCTTCCTCAAATATATAATATAAAGCTGTATCTTTAGTCTCTTCTTCCCCACGATCACCCCTGTAGCATTCTCTAGCCAGACGCTCAAGTTGCCCTTTACTTTCTTAATACCATCTAATAGATTTCACTGTTCATAAAATCAAACAAATAAACAAAAACAAACAAAAGCAAACAAACAAAAACTGTACAGCCTCTGACCTCAAATAAGGAATCAACAGGGCTCTCCCTCTGACCTCATTTCTGCCATGTTCCCTTCTTGCCAAGTAAAAGATATCTTTCCAGATAGCCTAAAGAGCCCCTTCTGTTCTTCTGAAATATACACTTGGTGTGCTGTACGGGAGCACAAGACTTGCTGGCTGTCCTCCTGAAGCACACTGTTTCTAGCTTTTCATGGGATGAGTCCTCCTGTCCTTTGGATGTTTTCAGAGCGACCTTTTAGAACCAAGCCGATCCTGTAGCAATGTTAGCACAAGTATTAAAAACTTGTAAGGAAAGGCTCATTTCTTACTTTCTTTGTTTATGCTCCTTCTAGCGAACCTCATGATCTTTGTTATTTGACATTGTATGTACTACAAAACAACATAAAAATGTAGGATCGGAAGACAAGATGTCAAAAAACAATGGTAAGACGGTGGGTTCATGTTTGAGTGTTATTTCCTCAAGGACCACTAGAGGCTGCCCAATACAGAAATAAAAACAAAACATTAAAGCTAAATAAATCACAGTGGAAAAACAAACAGGAAAAACTACTGCACATTCCTTCAGTATAAACAGGAAAATAAGGGACCACACAGCCATATCCAAATTTAACTAGAAATATTTTTACCTCACGGTCTCCTTTAAATGACCATGATTTAAAGTAAGTGCTCACTGGAACAATAATTGTTTTCTTCTATTTTTCTATATAATCCCCAGGATGCAACCAAACTTACCCATGCACAGAAAGGAGAGGGACTGGGGACATAGCTCAGTTGGTAAAGACGACAGCAGAGCATGAGGACATAAATTTGATCTCTAACACCTACATAAGAGGGCCAAGTGAGGCAGCACACACATGCCACTCCAGCAATGGTGAGTCAAAGACAGAGGATGCCTGCAACCTGCTGGCCAGACAGTCTACCTAAATGGCAAGGCCTAGATACAAGTGAAAATATTCATCTCAAAAAAAAGGAAGACAGCAATTGAAGAAGGCAACCAATGTCAATCTCTGGTATACACACACACACACACAGATAGACATGCACATACATCACACACACAATGTCAATCTCTGGCCTATACACATGTACACACATACATAGACATGCACATACGACATGCATACACACATACAATATCAATCTCTAGTCTATACACATGCACAAAGATACACAGTCATGCACATATAATACAAACAACGTCGAATGTGGTCTATACACACACATGCACATACACAGATGTCCATATAATATACACACATTATCAATTGCTAGTCCATACACATGTATAGATGTGTACATGAACATATAATACATAAACACAAAGTACTGACCTCTGGTCTCCACATATACATAAACATTCACATACAATACACACACACACACACACACACACACACACACAGAGAGAGAGAGAGAGGGGGGGGGGTTGAGAGAGAGAACTGAGAACATCTATTGGGAACAGTTTCTACTGACTCCTCTACAATTACCCTCTACCATTCTCAATGCTGCTCTGCAGCCTCCAAAACTAAGCTTTAAGAAATGCATTAAGAGGTTGCTCATTTTGTCAACCAATGAAAGGCATTGGCAGAAGATCAAAGAGTGAAAACACAGTGAAGTCAGGGAACTTATTCCCTAGACACTGTCCAACAGGTTACTACAGGCTGCCTGCACCCTTATTCAGAGGGCTGTCTCCCCTCAGGCAGCTCTATCTGTGACATGCACGTCTTTCACCCTCCGCGCACAGGCCAAGGACCTTAGCTATTCTCAGATGATTCATTGTGTCTAATGAATTTCCATAAACTTCACAAACACAATTGTAAAGAATGACGTTATTAAACTTTCTTCAATTATTCCATTGAGCACGAAGCCCTTCTTTGTAATGACCTTCATGACTGTAACATCTAAACAAAGGAATGCTATGAAATCGCAGGCTATGTACTCCAATTCCGGAACAATGTGGTATAGGTATGACTGCTCCAAGCTCAGCCTGAGTACAGACTCTTTGAAATGTGTGTGAGTCATGTGAGTGTGAAGACAGGAGCGCTTGGGTAAGAGAGGGTGATTTCATATTCTTAAGAAAGAACTGTGTTCTGACAAAAGGGATAAGCATATGTCAAGAGAAAATCTACTTACTTGCAAGTGCACTGTTCCAGCAACAGAAAGCTGTCTACTTATCTAGCTCTGTGCTCAATAAAAGCCTCTCCACTCCCTCCTGGAGATGTGAGGTAAGGAGAAGATGCAGGCACCTGAATGGAGAAGACACTACAGAGAACACCATCTTGCCCAAGCAACTGAGCCAGTAACCAGCATTCTCCCCTCTCTCTGCAGGCTTGACCTTGGCCTCTTCCTTACATACAACCAGGTGAGGATTTAGTAAAAGGATGAAAATCTATACAAAACAAGGTGAGCATGTTATCACAGCAGTTATATCTAATAGAAAATCATCCCGCAACTGAAAAAAATAAATTTAGCATAAGGAACCAAGAATCTTAATTACACTGTGTGAAATGAAAAAAATAAAAATCTAAATCCAAACGTTCACAAACACAAAGTTTCTGGCAAAATCCAAACAGGACTATAGTGCAAACAATTTTAACTACAACCTTAAAAGGACACCAGGACCAGGAAATTTGATGTCCTCTTCTCCATGGCCACCAGCTACACCCAGACACAATGCACCTATACACACCTAGGCAAAGCACCAACACAGGTAAAATTTTTAAAAGTAGTTTAAGAAGAAGAAGAGGAAGAAAAGGAGGATGAGGAAAAGGAGGGAAGGAGGAAGAAGACTGGAGGGAGAAAGAAAAAGAGGAGGAAGAGGAAGAGGAAGAGGAAGAAATAATTACCATGAAAGACAGGCCATGTTCTCTCTCTTTCCAGAGCAACTTCACCACCATCAGTAACTAGTGACTACCAAGCATCATCCACCCAGGATCCTCCTAGTCTTTGTTGCCATGGCTGCAACCTATGCCCTTGTCTGCTTGTCCGTACTTCATTAATCAGAGAAAGTGAGCACAGAACAAAGTAAAACACTGTCTATGGTGATGGTTTGCCAGACAGAGTTATACCTACAAAACCAACTTGACTCCAATTACCAGATTTCCAAAAACAAACAACAAACAACAACAACCAAAAGCCACAGTTGGTAGAGTGCTGTAGCCATCACGTATAAACACTAGCACAGAGGGACCAACCCTCAAAAGGTGTTCTCAGGAGCAACCTTTCCTTCTTCCCCAGGTAGTCGCACCCTCCCACTGGCCAGAAGGCAGCAGAAATCAGCAAAGGACACAAAGTCATTTTAAAACCCCAAGTGAGCTATTGGGGATGGCTGTTTCAGGGTACTGTAGGATTTATAGAGCAAGGCGTTTTCCTACTCCTGCAGCAATTAACCCTGGAGAGACTCAAGGCTCCCGGAGAGCCATAACATAGGAAGTGTGGAGAAGAAAGCAATGGTGAAGGAGTCCTTGAAGCTCATAAAGAAGAGAGGACATGAAAACATGGTAGCTTTGGCTGTGCTCCACTGTTCAGTTTGCTCTAGTGAAAGGAGGCAGAGACAGTCAGGAGTTCTGTCTGAAAATGAACAACACATACTTGGCTAAATTTCCAGAGAAGCTCTACTTGTCAGGAAATCAAGAAATAAACAGATATGAACACTATAGGTTACCATAATCACATATAACAATGACTATGTTGAAAAGCTATAACAACATTCATTTCTTTTATGAAACCTCATTTTCAAAACTTAAGTGTTTGCATGTATATATTTTCAAGGCAGAATTTGAACAAAAAAGCAAAATATTGGCTAACATTGACGAGCTTACCATCACAACGGATCATCTATGGAATTTTTAAGGAATTTTTAATAACCAGAAGATGAATTTTAAATAATATGAAATTTTAATCACAGCCCATAATCCATATCTCAGCTATCACAATGGATCATCTATGAAATTTTTAAGGAATTTTTAATAGCAAGGAGATAAATTTTAAATAATATAAAATTTTAATCACAGTCATAATCCATGTCTCAGCTATATTCACCTACTGTTTCTTGGGTAAGTCTTAAAAAGAGGCAGTGAAAGTTTTACGTGTGTGAAGACCACATACACGCACAGCATGCCTCTTAAAAGCTAGCAGTCTAATAACACTAATACCAAAACCAATGGCCACATAATTTGATCCTTAAAATTATTTAAAATCACAAAAATACATGGTGTCACCAAGTAGCCCAGGATGGCCTGCAACTCACTACCCAGACCAGGTGAGGCTCAAATCCACTGTGCCTGGCAGAAGTCTAACCCTGGCCTCCCTTCACGGCCTTCTGCTTCTGCCTCATCAGCACACCACACCTGTGTGCTCCAGTGCCCAACCTGACTACTGCTTAAATTAACTAACTTACGTCTGTATATGCACAAATAATGCACACATTAATTCATAGCTCTAAAACTTTAATACTGCGATTCACAAACTTTATAGAAAGAAAAAAACTGGTGTGGAGAGATGCCTCAGCAGGTAAGAGTTCTTGTTCTTGCAAAGGACCTGAGTTCTATTCCCTGCACCCAGGTGGGTCCCTCAAAATTGTCTGTGGTGTTTCCCCAAGCACCAGTTATTTATATGGCACACAGAGGTACATGCAAGCAAGGCACCCAAACCCAAAAAATAATAAAATAAAATCTTTAAAAAAAGCAATAGACAGGAGCCCGGCATAGCTGTCCTCTGAGAGGCTCACTGCACCCAGCAATCAATGGGAAGAGACGCTGAGACTCACACCAAACATTGCATGGAGCTTGGATCATCCTATGGAAGAGCTGGGAGCAAGACTGAGGAACCCTAAAGGACAGGGATGCACAGGAAGACCAACAGTCAACTAACCTTGACCCTTGGGGACTCCTAGAGACTGGATCATCAATCAAAGAACGTGGGCTGGACCTAGGGCACCCTGAACATATGCAGCAGATGACCAGGTTGGTCTTCTCCCAAACAACTGGAGCAGAGACTGCCCCTGAGCCTCTCACCCGCCTGCTGCCTGCCTGTGAATCCCATGGCCTGAAATGGACAGCCTTGTCTGGCCTCAGGGGAAGAGGATGTGCCTAGTCCTCTGAGGCAACAAGATGTGCTAGGGAGTCCCAGTGGGACCTCTTCTCCAAGGGGAAGGAGGATGTACTGGGAGGAGAAGGAAAGCTGATATTGGGTTGTAAGGGAATAAATAAATACATTTAATTTAAAAAGGAAAATAAATTCATAATGATTAAACCACAAGTAAATCTCTTAAAAGTAGATATTTCTCACTTAGCTTATAACAAAGAGGCATTAATTAAAGCAGTGGCCTGGAGTTCTACTTTAAATCTGTTTTACACAATTACCAGCTTTTGAAATGACTTCTGCTTCTCATTGAGAACAATTATGCTCAGTTAAATGTTACTGTCCTCTAATGGCTTTATGATGGTGAAACACCATATCACCTGAGACCGTCCCTCTAAAACACTCAGGTACACTTAGCATTTCAGATAGAAAGTATCTGTTTGTAAACAACAGCATGTGCACACCAAATAAACAAGCAGAAGCTCCCACCATTTACTACAGAGGCAAAAGCACTGGAAGATTCCAGTCAAACAGGAGTCACCTGGTAAAACCGAAGGAGTGGTGATGGTCAGCAGTCGGAGATAGCAAGAGCCAGGGATGGAAAGGTCCACAGATTCCTCCTCATCCAACTCATCAGGAACCGGCATTTCTGGCCTTATCTGACATAAGTAATGACATGTTAGAGAGCATGAAAATAGCACATGTCAAATACATTCTTTGTTGACTGTTAAGATATAAAAATTTGTCTTAGACTCAATCACTCTTCAATATCAAAAGACAATTTAAATAAAAATTTAAAAAATACTATCATGTATCACCAGGTGTGGTGGTGCACACCTTTAATCCAAGCACATGAGAAGCAGAGGCAGGCGGAACTGTGTGTGTTCAAGGTCAGTCTAGTCTACATAGTGAATTCTAGGTCAGCCATAGAGAGACCTCAGCTCCCTTCACCCCCCAACACACACACACACACACACACACACACACACACACACACACACCACACACACACACACACACACACACTCTGACTGAATGGTAAATTCATTTTATTTGGTATGCTCTCAGTTGCATGTAATGAACCGAGAGCAATATAACAAGAACATCACCATACGCCAGCATAAGCAATTATTATAGAAAACTAATAAAACACCACATCACACAGTAAAGTAAGATATTAATGACATTTTCAATGTGTTTAACTATTCTGGTGTATAGTTAAATATTTTATTTATGTACGTTTTTATTTTAATGTGTGATTTTAGAGAGATGGCTCGAGACCAGAGCAACTGTTGACTTTCCAGAGGACCTGAGTTTGGATCCCAGCCCCATGCTGGGCAGCTCACCACGGTTTAAAACTCTAGCTCTTGGCATTCCAACCTACTCTTCTGGCCTCTCTGGCTGCACCCACATGTAACAAACACATACATAATACACACAAATATTAAGTTTAAATTTTTAAAAATTGTCATTCCTACTTATTCTCTAAGGCAAAGTGTCAAATCTTCTAGTGACAAGATTGTGACATGACAAATGCTCTATTTGACATTCTTTGGATTTAGCAGTAGTTGCTATGGAAAATAACACTAAAATCAGTAATCAGTAGCTTTGCTTTACTATGTGTAATTTGCATTTTGAAGGTTTTTTTTCAGTTGCTTTGTGATTACTTAGCTTTGTGTGAACCAAAATAAGAATCTAAGATTAGCACTATCATATTTTCTATAACATGATGGTAAGGCAATTAATTAAATTTTTAATACTTTCAATGACACACCATCATAATGTCCATGTGGAGATAATTAAGCATTAGGGTAGGGAATCAAAATACAGAAAAGTGGTTGCTATAACCATAAAGTGCCAGAACCTAGTCGTTACCATTTGCCTGTCTCCGGAAGTTATTTTTAGAAATAATTAACAATTCCTGCAGACTGCCTCCTTCATGGGTCCCCAAAGCACCATTTCATTAGCAACTGCACTGAGTCAGGAGTCTTCAAAAGGATTAAAAGAAAACAGACAGCAAATGCTTCTCTTATGTGTAATAATCTGACTCCAGCACAGCCATGAATCCGTAAGGAGAGTTATCGGAGATGCCCTGGCACAAAGAGAAAGAACCTTTAGTTCTGACAAGCAGAGTTTCAAGTGTCTCTGACTTGTGGTTGCAATTTTCTATGTCTACTAAGATTGAGAACTGTCTTTGAAAGTCTAACCAGTACTAGAGCCTCCTAATTCCTGAAAACTGGGTGAACAAAAGAGCTAGTTCACTGTCACTCTGATCTGCTTCTTTGTTTTAAGCACCAAGAATGTTTGGAAAAACAATAAAAACGATAACAAAAAACAGACAAAAGTATATGCTTATACAAAGATTTATATACAAATGTTCAAGAAGCATTATTCATTATAGTTCCCAAATAAAAGGGTACTCAAATATTCTTCAGTATATGAATTAATAAGCAAACAAGTAAATTCATGCAATGGAACACAACTCAATCATTAAAAGCAATAAAATAAAACTTCAAAAAAAAATAAATAAATAAAGGGTGCAAGGCTTAGGGCACTTGCTACCAAGCCCGATGACCTGATTTGATCCCTGAGACCTGTAAAGAGACAGAGAAAACTGATTTGCCCTGTGATAGCCTCGCATGTGCCACCACACATGTGCCCTTCTCTTCCAGATGTACCAGATAAATAAATGTTTGGAAAAAAAGATCAAAAATGAACTTGTTGAAATAATGGAAATAACACTGAAAATCAAAAGAATCAATGAAAAAAAAAGAATTTGCCCTTTGAAGGCATAAACAGCATTGACAAAGACTTCACCCAGCAAATCAGAAGAGACAGAAAGACTAGACACAGAGGAAAAGCAATAGATACCACTGAAATCCAGAGAACCTCTGGAGGAAGCTTCAAAAAAATTCTAATAAATTGAAGAATGTGGAAGAAATGCATAAAAGTCCACATATATACCATATGCAAATATTAAAGAAGATGAAAAGCCTAAACAAATCAACTATGAACAATGAGACTGAAGCCTCAATAGCGAATCTCCCAGCAGAGAGCCCACCCCTGACACTATCAATGGCCTCTGCTATGCGTGTAGACTCTAGGATAACTGTCTTCTGAAAGCCTTCTTCCAGCCGCTGACAGAGACAGATGCACTGAACAATCTGAGAGTTCTGTGGAAGGGTGGGGAAGAGGATTAAGGGAGCTGGAGGGGTCAAAGACACCACAAGAAGACCTAGAGTCAACTAACTTGGGCCCATGGTGGCTCATAGAGACTGAGCCACCAACCAAAGAGCATATGTGGGCTGGACTTCCGTCCCCAACACATTCGTAGCAGATATGTAACTTGGTCTTCATGTAGGTCCCTCATCAATTGGAACAGGGGCTGTCTCTGACGCTATTGCCTGCCTCTGGACCCCTTCCCCTAGTTGGGCTGCCTTCCTGGCTTCAGAGGGAGAGGATGCACCTATCCAGCTGTGACTTGATGTTCCAGAGTGAGTTGGTGCCCACAGTGTGGGGTCCCTGAGGATAAGGAAATGGAAGAATAGGGGAAGGGTGTGAGGAGAGGCAGGAGGAGGGCTGAAATCAGGCTACAGTGAATTTTTAAAAATGTAAGCACATAAAAATATAGCAAGCAGGGGCTGGAGAGTACCTGTTGACCCAGAGGACCCAGGTTTGATTCCCAAAGCACATCCAGTGGCTCACAGCCATTTGTTAACCCCATTTCCAGGCATCCAACAAGCGTGCAGGTGTTGCACATACGTGCAGGCAAAACATTTATACATGTAAGATAAGACAGATAAATCTTCTAAAAGAATTTAAAAATGGATCACCTAACCAGTCCCAGGACAGAAACTGCATAATTACTGCAGGTAGAAAACTTTCACAGAATTCAATACCCCTTCATGAGAAACTCCCACCCTGCAGAAATCAGAGACAGAATAACGCCTCAAGACAATGAAAGTTATAGACAGAAAACTACAGCCAACTTTATATTGAATAAGGAAAAACAAAGTCATTTCCTCTCAACCTGGAAGGAAGACAAGGTTCTCTACTTTATCTGCTATCATTCAATCTAGTACTTAAAACCATAGCCAAGTCAGTAAGAGAATAAGGAAAAGGAACGCATACAGGAGAGGAAGAAGTAAATTATTATTCACACATATACACAGTACTATGGTTTAAAAACCTCAAGAGTCCACCAAAAAAAAAATTTAAATCAGGTATACCTTTAGAAAACTAGCAATATATATATATAATATATATATATATATTATATATATATATATATTGAAATAATGCAATAGCTTTCTAAACAACAAATTTAATGAGGAATAAACCAGGGAAACAATGTTACTCTCGATACCCCTTTCCTAAACAAGATACCTAGGAATAAATTTAACCAAAGAAGTAAAAATATATGTCATTGAAGAATATGGAAAGACATCCAATGTTTATAGATTATTAAGATTAATATTTTCAAAAAGGCCAAGTAACCAAAAAGAAGAGAGATTCTGGGAGAGCCTCAAAACTCTAATCATATTCTTCACAGAAAGAGAAAATAATAATCCTAAAATTCATATTCAAGGACAAGAAACCACAATAAGCCAAAGTAATCTTGTGGAGGGGAGAGGAAGGGAGGGGAAAATATTGTAAATTATACTATAGAACTATAAAAACAAAAACAGCTTAATATTGACACAAAAGCAGAAACAAGCAACAATGAAAAAGAAAAAAAAAAACAGATGAACAAAAAACTAAATGTACCCAGTCACAGCAAAATAGTCTTCAAAAGAATGGTGAAAAACACGTGCTAGAGAAAAGTCTCAGGAAAGAGTGCAAAAACAGAAAGAAAGAAAGAAAGAAAGAGAGAGAGAGAGAGAGAGAGAGAGAGAGAGAGAGAGAGAAAGAAAGAAAGAAAGAAAGAGGAAGGAAGGAAGGAAGGAAGGAAGGAAGGAAGGAATGAAGGAAGGAAGGAAGGAAGGAAACACTGCATATCCACTGAGAACACTGAAAGCAGACCATTACTTCTGGTACACTATTTAAAATAAAATAATCAACATAAAATTGATTAAAGACCTCAACCTAAGGATGGAGAGGCTGAGACTAATCTAGGGGAAATAATTCAAGGTATAGGCCCAGGCAACAGCTCTTTTCCCTTGGGAGGTAGAGGACCTATGTTCTGGAGAGAGAAGTTCACATAGCTCAGGCTAGCCTCCAACTAGTTATGTAGCGAGGCTGAGCTGGAGCTCCTGACTCTCCCTTTGTTGCTTCCCAAGTCTGGACTACAGGTGTGTAATGCCACTCTTCGGTGGCAATGACTTTGCAAAGCAATTTTTTTTTTTTTTTTTGCATGGGAGTTCTGCCTGCATGTGTGAGTGTACGGCTTGCAGGAGAAGAGCCTGTGAAGGTCAGAACACAGCGCCAGATCCTTCTAAACTGGAGCTACAGATGCCTGTGAACTATTAAACGGGTGCTGGGAATTGAACCTGGGGCCTTTGTTAGAGCAGCCAGTGCTCTTATCTGCTAAGCCTTCTCTCCAGCACCATCAATGATCTTCTGAGTAGGACTCCTTCAGTCCTGAAAAGGACAAATGGTGATTGCATCATATTATAGTCCTTCTAAGAAAAAATGGCAGAGTGGGGAAGGGGCAGCACATGCACTAGCAAAAACCTTTAACCAACAGGGATTAATATTCAGAATATCTAAGGAATTTTAAAACTTTAATATTAAAAAACAAATAATCCAAACAAAAATGAAAAAATTAACAGACACTTCTCAAATAAACAAGCACGCAAATGCAAATGTGTGCAGCATTGTTAGTCATTGGGCAGACAAAGTGACTTAATGAGCCCAACTCCAATCAGAGTAGCAAATATAAAATATTTAAAAATATACCAAATGCTGCCAATGATGTAAGGGGAAAGAACCCTTAATATACTGCTGGAGTCAGTTTGCAAGCCCCCCAGGAAACTAAGTGAAGGACTAGCCTATAGCCCAGCTCTCCGCCTTCTCAGTGTATACCTGAAGGAACTAAGGGTGGTTTGCTATAGAGATCCCTGCATACTCATGTTACTGTGGCGCTGTTCACAGTAGCCAAGTCATAGATCAGCCCAGTAGCCCAGCAGCAGCTGACTGGTTAGAAAGAAAGTTCCATGTATGCCCTGGAGCATATTATCCTACCAATACGAACAGTAGAGTCATGTCACGTGCAGGAAAGAGGATGAAATTAAAGATCACCATATTCAATGAAATTAACAAGACCATATGTTTTCTCTTACCTGTGAATCTTCCTTTAAAATAACAGACATGAAAGTATATATTAGGGACTGGAGAGAGAACTGCTTAGGGCAGTGAAAAATGATCAACGTTTTTTAAAAAGGAGAATAAAGCATAGAGATATGTAGAGAAACATGCTGCATATAGAGAAACCTGGATGACTCTGTTTATAGAAAGGTCCAGAAAAGACAAATTCACAGAGATTGAAAGAAGATGAATGTTTGTTTAAGATGTGGAGAGGAAGAGATAAAGACGATCACCTACCCAACATGGGCTCTTTTAGGGAATAATGTTCTCACACACTCTTTACAAGTTCTAGACATGCTGAGCTGTTGGCTTTAAATGGCTGAGTCCTATGGTTTGTAAATTACATCTCAAAAAAGTTGTTTAAGATGAAAGTAAAAAGAAAGGAAATGGGGTGGCAGCAAAGGAGAAAAGGAAACCACTGCTGCCCCTCTATGTGAGGAGACTTAGCTGCTGGGCAAAGTGTGCTAAAGAACCAAATGCTTCCAGAATTGCTTAGAAGGGATACAATCACTCTGCACTTACTGTTTCTTTCCTGGTCCTCCCTTCTGCTCCATCAAGTGACATTACTCAAAACAAGTAACAGTATTCAGGCCACTGACATTTCTAAAAGCCACTATAGGAAGTTCTAAGGTGGAACGATGAAGAAAACCCAACCACTCATCTTAAATAGTCTAATTTCATACTGATGTGAGTGCCAGCTAATGTAGGTACTGGGAGTCGAACTTCGGTCCCCTGGAAGAGCAGTGAGTGCTCTTAACTGTCGAGCCATCTCTCCTGCCTCTGCTCAGGTCTTAAGGAATTATTTCCTCCTACTATCTAACATCAATCCTTCCCCTTGGTTTATATGTAACAACTTAATAGGCTCAGAGGGTCAGCACTCACTTGTAAGAGTATCTGTTGAAGTTACAAAATTTGGGCAATTGCAACACATTAGCTGCTAAAACATCCAGGGAAAGCTCAGTACATTCTTAGAAGACAGAAAACCACAAGGCCTCCAAATTACAGAAATGCTTCATTGGAAAAACTCAAAGCGGAATAAAAAAATGACAAATTACTTTAAAAATCTCCTTTAAATTGACTATGAGAAAACTTAGCCTACAATATGCCTCACTGTGCATCCCTAGCCAGATAACCTTCCAAGCACCTTGCCGTGTGTCTAACCTATGAAAATCTAAGAGTGTGTGCGCAAGCAGAGGAGCATAATGTAGACAGTGTCAAGTATCTGCATACATGTAGTTAAAAAGAGAAACAGCCTCTGATGAATGCAATGACATTCACTTAAATCAAAGCCAAGCGGTTACACCACAGCTATACCAACCCTGGGTACATAATGAGTCCGTCGTTATCACTTCTAAAATTAACCTCAGAAATCAACAAGACTATCTTAAGATCTTATAAGTTTAATTTTAAAACTATTTAATATTTTAATGACTCTAAGTCAGAAGAAAATAATCAGTCTTCTATGTAAAAATTTATCCACTATTTGTTACTTTACTAGAAAATACAATTCTATATTGTCTTAATTGATTTGTATGGGGTTTTGCTGTTGTTGTTGTTGCTGTTGTTGTTGTTGCTGTTGTTGTTGTTGTTGTTGCTGTTGTTGTTGGGGTTGGGGCGGGGGAGTACACAGAGGAATGCTGTAGAAATGAAGGTAAAATAGTAAATAGAATGAAAGAACAGAATACATAAAAATAATGGAAAAAAACACTATATATTTTTTTAACATAGAAATGAAAAGGTCCTCAAAAAATTTTAATCAAATTTAGATTTTCGGGGTTGGGGATTTAGCTCAGTGGTAGAGCGCTTGCCTAGGAAGCGCAAGGCCCTGGGTTCGGTCCCCAGCTCCGGAAAAAAGAAAAAAGAAAAAAACCAAACAAATTTAGATTTTCATTTTGAGATAAACAATGACATTACTGAAAATTCAAAGAGCACATAAAATCATTTAACATCTTCAGCCCATAGGACAGAGCCCAACACTTAGCAAATATCCAGTAAGTATTATTTAACCATAGCAGACTATGAAATTCTCTAGGAGAGGAGGAGGAGGAAAAGGAGGGGGAGGAGGAGGAGGAGGCGGCGGCGGCGGCGGCAGTGGATACAAGGTTCAGCATCGGAGGCTGTGAGTCTACACAGGAGGGTGGATTCCTGGTGACAGAAACTGGGGGCAGAGAGGCGAAGATTCTTACACCCCACCGTCACCACCGTGGCAAGGGTAAGTAGTAGTGAGCTATTACTACTCTGAAGCAGAGGACCTATCTGAGAAGGGGATTTTAACATGCAACCTGATTTTACTTTCAACAGAAAAGCATGCTTAAAAGAATATGCCTAAAGAGGAAGATAAAGAAGTGATAAAGGCTCTCCTTGATCATTCTGCAGTCTGATGACTGAAGCATAGACTCTAAGTAGATCACTACTAGTTACATTATGAAGTATAAAGAGCCGGTGTGAGGTGTGCATGCATCGGAAGATATCACAGAGTTTCATTGAGGAACTGCTAAAGGGGAACTTCATATACCATTTAATGGAGTATATAATCTCTAACAAACAATCACATGGTGAATATAGCCCCAGAGGCATAAAAGAAAAAGAAGCCAATATTTTAACAGGATAAGTTGCAAGGAGTGCTTAAGAACTGCTTAATAAAAGCCATTACCAAGACTGGGCCATTTCTGCAATAACAGCAAAAATCAGAGGTACTTGTTATGCTATGATTTAAATAAGCAAATGCCTATTAAAAACATAATAAAAAAGTGTCCCCACTAGTGTTTGACTAATCTACTGGTGGGATATATCAAACCAAATTCCTAGTACTATTTTCTTTGTATTTTCTTATTGCACATGTATGGTTTTGCCTGCGTGTATGTCTGTGCACCACACTATACAGTGCCCATGCCCACGGATCCAGTAGAGGGTGTCAGATCCCCTGGAACTAGAGTTACAGATAGTTTTGAGCCACTAGGTGGATGCTAGGAACTACATAGATTGTCCGAGGAGCAGTCGGCTCTCTTCCTTAACCAGTGAGGCAGCTCTCAAGCCCCAGCTGTGTATTATAAAAGCAGACTTGGACGGTTAGCACAGTGCAGTTTGAAGTGCCTTTGGTTTTCACTGTGAAGACCTAGGTAAGCCTTAGCACTTGTAAGCACTGCAGAATACACTGGCCAGGCAAGTTGTTGGGAGTCCGCAATAGTACAGGAAATCCTGCCTTGCTTAAGACTTGGCTTCATAGGACCTGTGCTCAGCTTCTTCCGCATGGAGGCTCCAATTCAATCCTACGAGCGTTAAGTTGGCCAAGTCCCTACTGTATCTGACCCCTGTAACGACTTAACACAGAACAAAAGCCAAACATGTTTTTCTGCCTGAAAATGCCAAGGAATTTACAACATTTGATAGCCAGGGTACTTTCTGGATAATGGTATATGTAATTTCTATATAGTATAATATTACCATTTACCATAAAGGCATTCATCTCTCATCTGTATTATTTGGACTTATTGGCAATGATAGCAAGACCTAAAATAAGGTAAGTACTAGATTTTTCTTTATTTCTATGAAGACAGAGTCTCACAGTGTAGCCCTTGGCTAGCCTAAAACTTGAGATGTGGACCAGGCAGGTCTAGAAATAATAGACATCCTCCTACCTTTACATTCAGAGAGTGCTGGGATTAAGGAAATATACTTCTATGTCCATCAGATACTAGAGTTTATGTTTCATTTAAAATAAACATAACTGCCTAACATATACAAGGCTGGAGTTCCATCCCAAACACGGCAATAATAATAACAACATTAACGACTTAGTTATTTTAAAAGCTAATACCATATTTTTGCTGAGCCTTAAGAAGTAACAACACTTTCTTCATGCCATATAAATCATTTTCCACCTTACTAAAAGGAAGATTTTTTTTTTTACTTATACCATTTGTTGTGAGATATAAAGATCTTTAGCACCACAGGAAATAGAAAAATATGAACCTGTGAGGCCATGCTTAGAATTGAACACCAGGAAAGTACTCAAACTTGACAGAAAAGTGGCTCCAGGAGCAGCTCAGAACGTCCAGGCAAGCCACGTAAGGTAACTAAGTGCCTTTGCTCCACACTGCCTTTCAGCTGCTGCAAGAGATTCAAACCCATCACTTACAAAGCATAAGCCCTCACAGTTTCACAGACCAAAAAGAACAGTGAGCAAGTTATACTGCCTAAAGGCTAACACCTACAGGAACATAGATACATTCATTGAGTAAAGAGCTCCTATGACCAGAGACAAAGTCATAGAATCCAGAGGGAAAAAATCAAGAGCCGGCATCAAAAAATTCAAAAGTGCTTACCTTTTCCGGCAAGTGAAGAATGGTGTGCTCTCCAGCACTGAAGTGAGACAGAGATTTATATGCGGCACTTGCTACAATGGGATCCTGGAGGAGGCAGACAGAAAGCAACAGACATCAGCGGCAGATCTAGAGGAGGCAAGAAAATATCCTCTAACCAATGCCAGGATCCACTGAGATTCAAGTGCTACTTAGTCCAAAAGAACATTTACCAGACTCTTGAGAAAAGAAATTGTTTCTCGTTTTCAAAGAAATACTGTTAAAAAAAAAAAAAAAAAACAAAACCCAAGTTGGAGAGGTGCAAAATAAAACCAAAAAATCATTATGTCAGAAGTAAGAATGACTGATCACCATGAAGCATTCTTCTGGAGAAAGTGCCCCCAACAGTAACAAAAACTAAAACCGAGCCAATGGGCTCAAAAACATTCAGTGTTTTATCCTAATTTGAATCTTATAAGTTATCTAATTACTCAGTTCGCTCTGAGTTAGTAGAGCCTAGCAGGACTGTGAGGATTTAGAATCTGACAAGTCCGTGTTTAACAGGACAAGTGACCTAGTTGTAGTCCGAGCTCATGCACCCACTGGGCAAGTGTATCTCCAGCAATCCTGGCCTGCTGACACACACTTGGAACCTTTTCACAGGGGAGGCAGAGACAGGCAGTCTCCCAGGTCTCGCTGCACAGCTAGCCTAGCCTGTCAGGTGTATTCATGGCAGTCAGAGACCTGTGTCAAGAAAGATATTACTTGGACATGGGAAGCTGTCCTCTGGCCTCCACATACATCAATCATACATGAACCCACATAAACACATAGACTGTACTGTGTACCAGGCCTTCTTTTACTACACAGATATGGAAGGACCAAGGCAGAAAGGGGAAAGAACCATAAAAAGCAAGGGATAATGTCAACAGCCCTTCACATGTCATTATTAATAAGAGTAGTGGAGAACCATTTTTAAATATGAACTTACTAATAGTCACTTTTTTAAAAATTGAAACTTCAGTTCCAGAGAACTAATTGTTTATCTTGAGCCTTTTTTTCCCATAACCCTTTCCCCAGTTTGTTCTGATTCACAGATATTCCTATAAAAATATTCTATAAAAATACCTTGTTTTGAGTGTGAGTCCAGAGGAAGCTGAGGACTTGAACTTTAAAATTCTGAAAAATCGGGAAGCATAAAGAAAAAAAAAGTTAAGAAAAGGTTCGACTTAAATTGAAGATTCTGAAGTAACAAGTGGTAGAAATTACGTTACTACTAACTTGCATCATTTGACTGACTGAACCCGTTACTCAGAAAGGAAAACCACTCAAATTCGGCATCTGCACACATGCATAACTAAAAATGCCAAGATGACACCATCCAGAAAGCTGACCATTGTCTCTGATCTTTTAAATCCCAATACAAACGTCACTCCTCCATGACATTAGTCTTAGTCCCATCCCATCCACGCCCAGGCCACCTTCCCCTAACTGGATGCATGGCAGGTGCATGGTAGCACGTGGTGTGATTAATTCCCTCTTAAGTTGCACATGTCATATGGCCGTCACTGTGTCTTTTTTCATTTCAAAGACTACAAACACAAATCCTAGCCTGATTCCTTTTAATGAAATTATTTAATAAACAATTAGTCAATCTCAGAACTGTTTACCCGCTGGTGCTCAGTGCCTTCCTTGTGTAGGGCAGGGTTAAGATTAGTGCTTGACTCACATTCTGTTGCTCTTCCCTCCTTAACTTTACAAAACAATTCCCCCTTACGTCAACAGGAAGCAACACTGCACATCTTCAAAGCCAGTCTGCTGACACCAATTAAATCAGCATTCAGAATGACCCCCCAACGAGGTCTGTTGCTTCCTCTACCACACTCATGTGCCTGTTGAACTTTGGAGGAAGAGGATGTGGACCACAGAGTACAACAGGAAAGTGAGGACACCTGAGTTAAGACACCAACTTTCATGTAGTCCCTTGCCCGGCATATATCAAACATTCAATAAATACTGATTTCTTCAGAGGCCATGAATAGTATCTACCATTATTTATCAGTACCATTATGGCATAATATGGTTTGAATTAATGTATTCTGAGTCGGTGAATAAATACACCATAACTAATGGAAGGCAATTTAAAAAGCCTAATCCAATTTAATCATGGACTCTATGATTCACTGTTTATAGTTTAGTGGGGAAAATTATATATCCCTGTAGTATAAAATAAAAGACAAGTTCACAGAGGCAGGCAAAGAAGTTTGAGAGCAGCAGCTGCCTGCCGGAGGAAAATTCTCCAAGGATTGAGTGAGATAATGTGATTTTACAATTCATAAAGCATATTTTTAAAATTAAAGATGAAAAGAAAGGAAGTCTAGTCGGGGGGAATAGCATGAATAAAAAGAAAGGTTTGAAGACACATTGGGAGACATCCTTTGTTTCACTGGATGGCTGGTATGGCACTGTAGAGAACTGCCATGTTGTAAAAGGAAAATTCAGTTTTCTAGAGTTTATTCCAGACAAACGGAAAGCTCGGAAGTGACTAGGGATAGAAGTGACATGAGAAGCACTTTTGGGCATCCAAGGGCACAAACTTGGGGGAACTGGCCCCGCCACTCAGCTGCCATGAGGAGATGAGGGCACTGGAGAGATGCCCTCCACCCGTAGCTGTAGCAGGAAGGAGAGCTGGCCATGCCCCTTGCAGGCTGTGGCATTGGGTGATCTACCTCAAAAGAATCCCAGTGAGGATCCAGAATGGATGGTGTAGCAGAAGCCAGAGAGGCCTTGAATAAGATCAGTGTTCACTGCAATGAACATCTGCAAGCAAAGAAGTGAACAAAACGGTGCACTGTGGGACACACTGTGACCCCCAAAGCTGCCACGACAAAGATGGGGTTTAGTTTGGTTTGGTTTTCTTTTGGTTTTGTTTTATTCTTTTTTATTTTTATGTTTTATTTTCTTCTGGGGGAGGTGTTATAAGGGCAGAGAGAAGGGGCTGGGGATTTAGCTCAGTGGTAGAGCGCTTTACCTAGGAAGCGCAAGGCCCTGGGTTCGGTCCCCAGCTCCAAAAAAAAGAACCAAAAAAAAAAAAAAAAAAAATAAGGGCAGAGAGAAGATACAAAGGGCCAGGAAGATGAGTGAGATTGGGTTACATGGTGTGAAATTCACCAAGAGTCAATAAAAAGATATAGAGAAAAAAGGAACAAAAAAAAAAAAGTTTTGGGAAAACTGAATGTAACTTTGGCTTCGATCCAAGTAATTGCTAAACAGTTAAATAAAGCAACTAAATACATGCCTTGGAAGAGTGAGAGAGCAGGGCCACAGATTAGAGGGAAGAGAGAGGAGAGGAGGAAGGGAGGGAGAAGAAAAGAGAGCGAATATGAGAAAAGCAAATGGGCAAAGAAGTAGAGACGAGGGGGGGAGGGAGGCTGGAGGGAAGAGGAGAGGCAGGACCTCTCCACTGTGTCTTCACTGCTGCTAACCAGTACTGCTCCTGTTCTCACTCTGACTGAGGAAAAGAAGTGGGTTAAGTGGTCTCAGTGCAGTCTGCCTCAGTAACAGAAAACTGCTGATTGTGTAAAGACAAACCAAGGAGATAAAAAATCTGAAAGAAAAGATCATCTAGGTCAAAGGCCTTTCTCAGCCACACGTATACAAACATCAAAAACCACACATAAAAACCACTTCACAAAGCAGTCCATTACAAAATTTCAAAACCTTTAAGTACAAGCGACTCAAAAGTATAAAAATTTCCAACATTGAGGACAGAAAGTGAACAGGCCCAACATGCCATGGCTGTAGATTTGAGATTTTAGCTATTGACCAATCACACTGTAGGCTCTGGACAAAGTAAGACTGAGTACCCAGGTATCACACCCAGAAACAAAGACTCCTGCTGTACTACACGCCCTAAGGGTCACAACTCAAAGTTTCCCCTTAATGTATTGAGGAATAAGTATTTTCTTTCATAGTTATAAGAAAAGACCACACATAAAAATAAATTTGCGACGACCTGCATTGGCTCCACAGTTCATTCAGCAGCTACGAACCCAGTACACACTGTGCAGAGTCCTAGATGCTCAACCTCGGCAATTATGGATTGGATTTTATTCATTGTGCAGCATTTTAAATGGCAGGAAATGGGGCTAGAGAAACAGTTCAACAGTTAAAAAAGAACCCCTGCTATTCTAGAGGACATGAATTAGAGTCCCAGAACCCAGGCTGGGTGGCTCACATCCACATGGAACATTAGCTCCCGGGAATCTAACACCTTTTTCTGACCTCTGAAGATGCACGAATGCATGTGGCACACGTGGTGAATGCACACACACATATTTATAAAAGTAAAGTGACAGGAAGTATTTTCTGATACTTCTGTCTAATCACCGGATCTGAAACACACAAAGGACGGTCAGAGAATCCTGAAGGGTGGCAATTTATTAGAGGCACTGAACTGGACATTCACCGATAAAACTGCTCTAGACTTCTTCCAGAGGAAAGGTGTAATGGAGAGAAAAAGACTGAGGCTTATAAAGTAGAGACATAAATGCAGCTTTTACTGTCTACTATTTCACTCAAAGCAGAGCTAGGAAGCAAGCATTAAACAGCGTCATAGGACTCACAGCAAGGAGTCTCAGGAGTGTCTCGGGCTGTTAAAATGATAAACATGAACTTATAAGTTTTAATGCTTATGCTTTTTGACTTAAAACATTTGAAATAATGGTTTTAAACAGCTAATCGTATACACTATTATTTTAGAAACTGCTTTTAACATAAAATACACTTTTAAAATCTTGATAAGTCTTGTAATAAAAGCATAAGCTCCTTTTATGTAAACAGTTGTAAAATGAAGGATTAATTCAGAGAGTAGTTATCACATCATACACCTTTCCAGAACAATCGGCTTCTTGGGCTGCAAACACATACCTCATATTCAACTGTATTGACTGTTAAGGAAGGAACCAGAGAGAACAGTTCACTCAGGGTCTTCAATATAAGTGGTCTCATGTCACAGCTCAACTTGGGAGAGAGAGCATTCCATGTGGAGCGGATACAGACAACCTATGAAACAAAGGTAAAAAGTCAACAACCAGGAAAACTGAAACTCCGATGAAGTCATAAGGGGTTAGGAGTACTACAAGCTAGGCAAGGTGGCTCAGGCATGAAATTCCAGTTTCTTTGGAAGCCTACGTGGTAGGACTCTAAGTCAAGTCCATCTTTGCTGCATGACAAACTCATAGACCAGTCTGGGCAATGTAGCAAGACCCTGTCTCAAAACAGAAATTAAAAATAAATAAATAAATAAATAAACAAACAAACAAAGAGGGAGGGGAGGGAGGGAAGGGGAGGGAGGGGAGGGAGGGGAGGAGGTTACTAGGAGAATTCACTGAGAGGATTCCTTAGCAGAGAGGAGGCCATGGGCTCAATCCCCAGTACTGCAGAGTGGCAGGAAGTGCTCTCTGCTAATATAAGAAGAGAGAAATAAGGGCACTGCTAGGAGATAAGATTTTATAAGGTAGTAGACATAAAAAGAAAGTTTTAGATCAATTTAAATGGTTGAAGATGCAACTTACCTCACAAAATTGTTTTTTAACAACTACGTTTCAGTTACTAAACAATTCCCATTATGGTTTAAATATCAGGCATCCCACCAACCCCACATCAAAGCTTGATGTGCAGCTCATAAAGTTCTTGGACGGTGAAGTCCCCGAGTGTGCTAACCACATCAATGAGTTGATCCATTCAGAAGTTCTCAACTGGATAGGTTTCTAGGAGGTTGCAAGAGTTAGAGAAAGTGGGTCACTTAGGCTATGCTCATGAAAGGTGTATCTTGTCTTTGGTGGTCTTCCTTCCATCTCCCACTCTTCCCTACCTCCCCCTCACACTGCCATGAGATGATCCGGTCCTCTCTGCCATGGTATGCTACCATAGGGCCCAAAACTACAGGAAAACAACAGTGAGGGGGAGCTTCTGCAGGTGGGAGGCAAAACTAAGCACCTCCTTTAAAGTCACTTTCATGGGTATTTGTCACAATAAAGATAATATCACACATGCCACACACACGCGCGCACACACACACACACACACACACACACACGCCCCCTACATACATCAACTCCAGCTTTTATATGTGTATATACACATATGTGTACCTATTTTTTTAAATGTACTTCCAGAAACATACCAAAAAAAGGTAAGATAAAAATCAGAAACCCCATCCAGAAAATTGGGAATGAGGGTAATACATATATGATTCAAAAACTTCTCAGCCAATTTTGCCTTACAAAAATGTTAAGGAGAGAAGATAATTTTATCATAAATAATTTAAATATTTTAAAGTACTCTTGGATTAACAGGCTGTTAACTCTGGAATCAAACACAAATGTTACATTACATGTCCCAATTTCCTAGACCAGTGTTCCTAAGTCATCACAATATCTGATTTTACAGTTATTCAAATGTCTTCCTAATGTTAATTTGAGCTGTGACAGATGATTATTTCCACTGATAGATATTTCATTAAAATTTTAAGACAAAGACAAGAAAAGTGCCAACAAAGGGCCAATAAGTTTAACCAGGATTAATTTTTCTAAAATGTCCATCTCTTCTGTTGTGCTTCAGTTAATATATACAACTTACCTCTATGTACAAATATAAATTATTTAGGAAGGGCTACACGAAGTCACAATTGCAGACATGTCAAAGATGCATGAGTAATATATGCTTTAAGGAGGCAGATTAAGAATTACCACCACCACCCCCCAGGAAAAGAAATGGCTGGAAATAAGAGCAGAAAGAATGCCTCTAGAAAAACTTGGATTTATGGTTTTTGCTCTAATTCCTTCTTTCCATGAAAGACAGACAGACGGACAGACGGACAGACAGACACACACACACACACACACACACACACACACACACACACACACACACACACATGTCCTGTGTTTTGGAATCTACTCCATGATCTGAATCTAACAAATATGTACTAAGAAAGGAATACTATGGGCAAGGTATGATAGTAGGCACATTAAGAAAAATGCAACTGTGGTATTGCAAGTAATAGGTGTTTCAAAACATTAACTAATATAAATTTAAAAGATGTAATTCCTTAGTCGCTACCCACAAAGCTAAAGGCACATATCCAAAGCAGTACACATACCAGAAGGAAACACAAAATAAAATGCAGGTCAGTCTACTGAAGAATTTATCAAGCCGTATTAGAAAGGAAGTGAAACACATGATCCTAAGTTACTTGGCATGACTACAACTCTGTTGGATATAAAAGAGCTGAAAGAGGAACCTAAGAAGGAAAGAAATGTCGGGGGGTGGGAATCCTGCCACTGAGTGTCAAGAGATGATGGTGAGGCTTGAAATCAACCTAGAGAAGAAATGGGCGGAAGTCGTGCAGATGCACCACAAGATAGCAAGCCAAGCATGAAAAACCATTTGTTGGCACAAAAAGTAAGCATGCTGGGAAAGCAGGTGGATCACAGAATTCCTAGAACACCAAAGGATTTGGACCAAAGTTTAAGGAAAAACAAATCAGAGATTTCAGAGCTGAAGAACATATAAAATGAGTCTTAACTCCATAAGGAAATCTCGTTTATCTAAAGTTCATGTGGTGATCTTATAGCCCAAGTCAAAGTAGCCAGCAGCTTTCCCTCCTCCTCACATTTCTATTTCTAACCATTCCTTGAGGTAAAGGAGCTGCTCAGTAAACTCACAGATTGTCCCTGCTTACCCCTTACCTTAAATGCCTACCTAATGCCAATCTTGGTTAATTCAAGACCTGTTTTAAATCAAACTTCCTAAATAAGGTTTTCTCCTGAAATTCTTTCTATTCCTCCTTTCCCCCCTTCAACTTCTAACACTTAAATTGCTGTGCCTCTTGGTTTAGCATGTAATTATACACTGGTATTGCGTGCTATTTTTGTGTATGGAAATTGTCTTTTCAACTAGATATTAAGGTGTTAAAAGACAATGACCATGTAGCCTGATTCTTGCCCTTCACTGGCCTAACACATTATTGGTCTTCATCAAGTACTAAAGGCAATACTGCACTGAGGGGCAGGAATAAAAATCTAAGGGTGAGAACAAAGAATTAAAAGAACTGGGGTGATGACTCTGAATTGGATAATCAGTCACTGTGCTCCTTCTTGGGGGAGACTATTTCTCCCACTCTCAGCTTTCCTTAGATGCCAGTAGTTCTTTGTATAGGGCTGACCTTGGGCACCACCATGTTAGCAGGTCTCTTGTTGCTTGCAGCAAAGTTAGCGAGAGTATGTGGGTGTTTTCTCTGATTGAGGGGACACAATCTCACAGCAAACTTCCTATTCCTCCTCTTAGAATCTTTTATCATCCTCTTCTACAGTGTAGGGTATGGGAATCACATTTCTGTATTTAGGAATACATATGTATAAAAATATACAAATATGTATATAACAACAATTAATGAAAAAAATAGACCATGAATTTAAAAAAGCAAGGATGGATATATGAGAAAGTTTGGAGTGAGGAAAAGGAAGGTAAATGATATAGTTATACAATAATGTCAAAAAGTAAAATAATTAAAAATTTTAAAATTCTACACCAAGCACACCAACAAATCTAAGAATGACAAACAAGGATGATCAAAATGATCATCTCTTTAATTCATTACAAAAAGAACTCAGGACCTGAGTTAGAAACTGAGACGCCTGGAACCTAACAGCCTGGATCAAAGCAAAGCCAAACAACACAGGAAGAAACTGGAAGAGGGCACATTCACCACAATTGAGAACTGGGTAAACTGGTGAAAACGAGATATCCTATAGGCGCCTGACTAAGATCCTTGGGAAGATGTAACAGAGAACTATCCTACAGACAGGAGGGAAGAGTGCGTTCAAGTGTGACGCTGGTCAGACAATGGCTTTCACTCAAAAGTTCTATAAACCCATACACCATGAAAAGGTATGCCTCACGCTGCAACGGCATGTTGATGAACTAGCAGGATAGACGAAACTCCAGCCATCAATTGTACACAAGGAGCCAGTCCTCTCTGAGTGAGGAGAAAGAACATTCACAGCTCAGGAAAAAAATTTTAATTTTCTCTTCTACTTAAAAAGTTTAAAAATAATGCCTATAAAGCTACTCTTTTCATAAACTAGGAGAGAACATTCTAGAATCTTTACATACAGCAGGGCCTTACGTGTAAGCAAGGTATACCCAAAAACAAGACCAAAGAGAGCCTGGCAAAGCAGCCTTCCCTAGTGTTCCAACCTCCCCAGCCTAGACCACTCCTGACTGGATATGACAGAACTGACCTCAAGACGATGTGGCATCATTGGCCTAACACCTCCATGCTCTATGGCTCTCCTTGGACCTGGCACAGATAGGATCCTCTTGGTTGGTTAGCCTGTCAAGCTGTTTCAGATTAGTCTGGCTTTCGCTGGTTTATTTTGTAGCCTGGGCTGGTCCTGAACTCGTGGCAATTCTCCTGCCTCAGCTTCCCAAATGCTGAGACTATAGTCCTGACAATTACTACCCAAACTGACTTCTTTTAATTTCTACAATATGTAGCTGACTTTAGAAGCAGTAAGTGCAGGATGGGGATACCAAATGGCAGAAATAAATAGGTATATAGTTGCATATGGATATGTGTATTTTATGAAGTCAGTTTTGCAACCTAGCAACCTCTTTTTGAGCATTCACATACAAACAGGAGATGTGGACTTCATCCTACTAAAGATGAGGAGTCAGAACTGAGACTCCCACTCAAAGACCAGCACCTGGAAGAACCATCCCTGGTTTAGAGGTTGGATTACAAACCCAGAGGACAAGGACTGTGACATCAGAAATAGCAGTAAGCTGGGGCACCTCAAACACTCTGGAAGAAGTCTCAAATGTATACCCCAAAGTTCTGCATATAAATATAAAAAAACAGGGCCACCTAGAAATGAGTTCACGATGACAAATAAAATTAACCAGTGACAGAGCCTATGATGTGTGTGAACTGCCAAAAGCAGGACTTCTTTCTCAGACCCTAGTATAAGAAAACAAGGAAAAGTAAAAACACGTAAAAGAAAGGATGATGTGCTGTTTACAGTCCAATGGAAGAACATGACATAATGGAAAAGAAGTGGCAAACTTTAAAAATAATAATCTAAAGGTCCAGGAATTTAAAAACTAGAATAGAGGGTCAGCTAGATGGCTCAGACAGTTGTCATTTGCCGCATGGAGCCTCAAAATATAAGTTGGAGCCCCTTAACTCAATTAAAGGTGGAAAACACATCCAGACTTCAGAAATTTGCCTCTGACCTCCACAAATGCACTATGCATACACACGCACACACTCACACACACACAAAATAATAATAATAATAATAATAATAATAATAATAATAATAATAATAATAATAAAAAATAGAAGAATGTTTTCATTACAACTGGTGGTCACACATACCTATAGTCACAGAACCTAGGGGATGGAGACAGAAGGATCATAAGTTCAAGGTTATTTGTTCAGTTTCATGGGGAGTCTGATGTCAGCCTAGGCTACATGGGACATTTTCTTTAAAAGAAAAAAAGTTTTAAAAGAAATGGGTTGGTAAGACATCTTAGAGGGTAAAGGCACCTGCTGTCAAACTCTGACAACCTTAATTTAACATCCAGGACCCACATGATAGAAAAAGAGAATAAACAATGAGATGCTGTCTTCTAACCTCAAAGCACATGCCATAGCATGCACACTAACTCACATACATGCATACACACATGAATGCACACAAAATAAATAAAAATTTTAAAATAAATAAAAATAATAAAAATATTCACTGTAATGACAGGCATCATTAATCCAACAGTCAGTTACCCTAACTCTAACCCAAGTAAATAAGGGTTATAAAATATAAAGGTCAAAGTTAGTGCTGTACTTTGGATCTGAATCATCTCCCATGTATCCAATGTCAAAGGAACAAACGGGGCAGCTGGGGAGTTTACAGTTAGGAATCCCGTCCTGAGAGTGGGATGTCAGGGCCTGCTCTCTTCCTTCTTCACCTTTTCACTCTACTGCCATGAGAGGAAAAGACTGTCTCCACATCATCCCCAACATGATGTTCCTTGTCACAGACCCAAAAGCAAAACGAGTCAGTCATGAACTAAATAAATACCCCATGAGCCTGAAGAAAGATAAAACAGTTTTCTTCTAAGGTGACTATCTAAAATATCCAATACTGCAATAGAAAAGGCTGCCCATCCCCCAACCCCAGCCCCATCCCCAAAATGCTGAGCAGTATTTACAAAGGGAGTTTAACCTTAGAATGGCCCTAGTTGGCTGCAGGGCTGAGACACTGAAAACTTCAGTCTAGGATATAAAGCATTGCTGCTTATACCAGAAAAGGGGGACTCAACAGCAGGGTAGGGCTTGTGAAGACAACAGAGTAACCAATCTGAAAGTGCTCTGAATGGTCAATGCTTCAACAACTTTAATAAGTAGCAATGTCACTCATTAGATTACAATTGTAAAAGTTCTCATTGATACAAAATGGAGAAAAAATATATGGGTATGGGAGAACAGGCAGCCCTTCCTTATAGAAGAATTCGGGCTGATAAATATAGAAGCAATGAAAACAAAGCTGCCACCAGGTAAATGCCACCCGATTCACTGTTGGAGTTGGCCCTTACTGACAGGCGCCAGATCTGGTGCACAAGTTTCAGGGCAAACAAGACAACTGCACAGCGTCAAGGCATCTCCTCCGAGAGCTGTTAATTATGAATGAAATACAGCGATTGCGGTAGAGAAATGTGGCATAAATCACCTTTAACACAGGAACAAAGCCTACATTAACAGTAATGAAATATACGACACATCTGTGGCACGACACACCAAGACAAGAAGATTGGTTCTGAACTATTCCTGCCAAATAATGAAGAGTCAGCACATTTGCCTAAATTAGGGAATGTGTCCCCAAATAACTGGCAGGAATCTTTAAAAGTCAGGGTTACAGAAGGCAGTGGGACAGAAGCACCCAGGAAAGTTAGAGGAGAGTTAGGGAACATGCAAGCTAAACTCCGTGTGGACTCCTGGGATGGGAGGGGGACCTGGAAGGGAACGGGAGCAGGACACCTGACAGCTGTAGAAAACTCAGAGCTGGTCACTAGCAGGGCAGAGGGCTGGTTTGGGTACCTGTATTTAAGTGACATCAGTAAGCAGCTCAGAGAGAGAAGACTGAGCTGGAAATGGACAAGAATTCAACATTCTGCATTAGTTTTAACGAGATCTTTTTAAAGAAATAATCCACATATCCACATATAATTGCCCTAGGTAAGCGATCTCCACGTACACAAAGTTCCCTGAGCACCAGAATCAGTATGAAACCATCTGTCCCCCTTCCTCCAATCACTGCTCACTCTTACTCTCCATACCAAGCCTTCCCACACTGAGGACCCAGAACTTTAACTTTGACCTCTACAGATTTGCCTGTACTCAACTTTCCCTATAAGTGGAAGCCAAGAGCATGTGCTCTTTCATAGCCAGCTTCTTTTATTTATTTTATTACTTTCATTATATTATTTTATTTATTTATTATTTATTTTACTCACGGTCCATCATGTTGTGCCATGTATTTGCACTTTTCACTGAACACCGCTCCGCTCTACTTAATATATTTTCCATATTATTTTTTACCTTCTCCATAGCATTTTGACACTAAGGGTCATAAAAGGAACAGAAAAGAAGCATCAAAGAAATAATGGCTAAGAATATCCAGAGTCAATAAAAACATAAACTCTAGCTTCCCTGTTAAGATAAGAGGTTGCTGCTGCTGCTGCTGCTGCTGTTAATACTATGATTGTTAAATGATGGAATCACAGACGCCATCTTCAAAGCTAGTCAGAAGAAAGCGCATCCTACCTGCCAAAGAGCAGCTTAAAACAACAACAGACTTTCAGAGTTAACAAACCAGACGATTTTGAAATAAAATCGTAAGAGGAAAGTGCCATCCAGAAGTGCTAAATCCACCATTCAATAATAAGGGAGAGAGCAGGAAAAAGTAAGTACATAAAATCAAGCCAGGCACAGTACCTATGAACTGCATGCAGACAGCAAGTTAATGCCTACACACAAATGACTCGATGTCTCATTGAGTTTGTCTGAGAAGTGATTCATCCCATTCTAAGTGCTTTCATTATGCATATTTTATTGGTAAGGAAAGAATGATACTTTTCCCATGTTTCTCTTTTACAATTGTAGCAACACTGAGAGTAAAGATTAAGGAGACTGTGAAGTGAGGTGCAGAAGGGACGCGGGATTAGAGGAGGGGACCCCAGGTTTTCCCATTTCATAGCTGTGTGACTATGGCAAAGCCATTAATCTCTCTGTCTGTTTCCCCAGCTGCAAAATGAAAACAATACTAGTAACACCTGCTCTTTGGATAGTGTGAGGGTGACAGTAAAGGCCACACGGAGACAACTGCATACAAATGTGCTTCACATGACGAAAAAGATGGTTATTGCCGTTATATAAGCAACGGGGGGAACCAACAAACCCCAGGAGCACAGGAGCTTTCGCTCTTAATTCCTGTGCTGCGAAATTACTTTGTTCCTGCATGGAGAACAGAGCGCTATCTCCTAATCTTACTTTCAAAAGCTATTTCTAGAAACTCCTGAGAGCAGCCTACTCCTTTTGTCCTGATTCTCTACTCCAACAGGGAGAAAGCTTTATAAAAACCTTTAGACTATGAAAAATGCCTCGTGTGCCCTTTTCATAATGAAGGTAAAAGAAACTGCCTTTACAATTAAAGGACTTGAGCCGTCATCACATAGGGAAGCCCTCTTAAGCCAATTCAGCACACACAATTCATAAAACAGGATGCTTCTGCTACACCACAAAAAGCAGGGATAAGAGGAAGCCAAAGACACACAATCGGTGGGACAGAAACAATGGGGGCAAAGCACTCTTTCTCACCCCAATAATATGGGCTTAAAGGTCATAAACATTTCTTAAAATGGCTAACAGGAGTTTATTTATGCAACTTCAATGCTTTACTGTGTGAGACTAGTTAATCAGGAAGCAGGGATGTAGGAAAGAAACACAAATCACTAGGAATGCAGAGTGGCTTCCTACGTCTCTCACAATCTACAGACCAGTCGTTTCAATGATCTCTCTCTTACATCTGTTCAACCTTTGTTCTGTTCATAGCAAAGACCGCAGACGCACATTTCTAAACCCCACCGTGCCTAACTGATGAAAAGTTATTGGCTTCTTCCATATTCTATTAACGAGCCCCAACACCACTGTCCCGTTTCCAAAGTTGCTCAGAGAAACAAGTGGGCATTTTGAAATGTACCTTTAAGCATTCTGATACCCAAAGAAAAGAGGTGGAAGAGTTTCAGGTTACACAAGCAAGAGCTGAGAGCCTTCATCAAACAGACTAACCTACTAAACTGTCAAGGGAGGGGTTCCCAGCTCAGGGGCCAGACCCACTTCTTTTGACTTATTTATTCACTCATATATTTTATTCCTCCTTTCTCTCTGCCTAGTCCCTTCCATCCACTCTTCTCCTGTTTCCCTTCAGAAAAGGGCAGGCCTCCTAAGAGATATCAACCAAAACATGGCAACCAAGACTAGGCACCTCCACTCATATTGCCTGACTAAGGCAATGCGATGGGAGCACGGGGTCCTAAGAGCAGCAAAAGAATCAGAAACAGTCTCCACTCCCTCTGTTAGGAGTCCCACCAAAGCACCACATGGTACAACTATAACACATAGCTTAGCCAGGCAGATTTTAATCAGGTTGCTTTCCTATTCCCCAGAGTGAGAAACTGCAGGTTTCCTGAAATGCCTTCCTGTAAGGAACAAATCCTTTTAATGTACACTCAACTGACTTCTCTGCAGGGACAGCAAGAGGCATGAGGAGACCTTGAGCACGCTCACCTTTAGCGATGCCAGACTCTAATTGGAACTAATTATCTTGGTACATACTCTTTTGATACAAAACCCAAGGTAAAAAATGTGTTCAATTGTGTGTGGGTGTGTTACACTGCAGTGCACATGTAGAAGTCAGAGGATAATCTGGGGACTTGGTTCTCCCTCCACCTTGCTGAGAATGAGTCTCCCTGTTGCTGCTGCTCTGTACACTCCAGACTAGCTGGCCCTCAAGCTCCCGGCAGATTCTCCTGTCACTGCTTACCAGGAATTCTGGGATTACAGATGTGACTCGCCACATTTTCTGGTGTCCTGGCATTGTCGCAGGTTACAGTGAAGAACCAGAAAGCTCTGACAATGAGTAGAGATCAGCATCCTTTTATAGGGTAGAGAGGCAAATTGAAAAGGACAATGGAGAGGGGGTAAAGAATGACCTCATGTAGATTCAGACTTGTGAGGAGGGCATGGGGAAATTAAAGTTCTGTGAAAACTTAGACTAACGGTGGCTGCCTGTCCCTTAGGAAGTCATTTAATCTTGGGCTGTGGAGATGGCTCGACAGTTAAGAGCACGTACTACTCGTGCAGAGGATCTGGATTCAGTTCCCAGCACCCACAACAGATGGGTCACAAACAAATATAACTCACAGTTCCAGGGAATTGTACACGTTCTTGCTTCCATGGGCGCCTGCATACACATGGTGTACTTAGACTCATGCAGGTGCACATTCATACAAATAAATAAATAAGTAAGTAAGTAAGTAAATAGTTTTTAAAGAAAATATTTTCTCTCACAGGCACAGCAGCCTGCAGACCTCTCCTTTAATGAATGAACTGTTCACTGCAAATCATAAATGCTGACACCTTACGCCCAAGTCGTTTTAAGACCAAAACAAAACCAAGCTGCTCTTTAGCAAATACTATAAGTTCAAATTTTAATTTCCATAAAAATTCCACAAATCTCAGTGAGCTATTGATGCCATGTAAAATTATTGTCAACAACTTACAATGCAATTGAGTACTTCAGAAAGTACCAGAAAAACATCTGTGCTACAGCAGTGAGGAAGGGGCCTTCGGAGAAAACATGGAGCAGCTGCTAGTAAACAAGGGAGAGAACAAGAGTCTACTTGCTGTGGAAAGGAGCACTAAAGAGAAGATGGGAAGGGGAGAGGGGACACCAGAGGGGGGGGAGGAACAGGAAAGAAATGAAAACTGGCCTTGGCACTTGGTAAAGGGAGACAAGGACAAGCCCTCCGTCCGTCATCTTACCTGCCCCAAACCCCCACTAGCTTTACTATTCCTCCATTTGATTTTAAAATAAAAACTTTTTGTTTAAACTGCTTGTTTATTTTTAACTAGTTATTGTGTGTAGAAAAATGCTTCTTCGCAACCCAAATACTTTTTAATAGAATTGTCTACCTGCCAGGGGAAAAGAAGAGTAGGAGGGCAAGTCACTAACAAAGTTACTGCAAAGACTAAGAATTCGTTTATCAAAATGTGTTCTATAAACAAATGAAACTCAAGACGGATGATCAAAATGTGAGTGCAGATCGCTCATGAGAGACACAGCCAGAATACAGCAAATACAGAGGCGAATGCCAGCAGGAAACCACTGAACTGAGAACAGGACCCCCGTTGAAGGAATCAGAGAAAGAACTGGAAGAGCTTGAAGGAGCTGAGACCCCCATATGTACAGCAATGCCAACCAACCAGAGCTTCCAGGGACTAAGCCACACCCAAAGACTATACATGGACTGACCCTGGACTCTGACCTCGTGGGTTGCAAAATGAATATCCTAGTAAGACACCAGTGGAAGGGGAAGCCCTGGGTCCCTGCTAAGACTGAACCCCTAGTGAACTAGACTGTCAGGGAGAGGGCAGCAATGGGGGGGGGAGGTTGGGAGGGAACACCCAATGAAGGGAGGGGGAGGGGGATGTTTGCCCGGAAACCGGGAAAGGGAATAACATTCGAAATGTATATAAGAAATACTCAAGTTAATAATAAAAAAAAAAAAAAAAAAAAAAAAAAAAGAGGAAAAAAAAATGTGTTCTATAAAAATAACAGTAATAGTAATAACTAAAATCAGTATCCCACAATCTTAAATTCATTACTTATATTATATTCGTGTGTTCATTCAATTAGATGCCAACACAGACCATCAAAACAGTATGGCGTCCCGGACAAACTGTTAGTTTAAAACAAGTGAGTGGTTTATGAAGACAGCTCAGGAAGGCACTTTCCGTAGAAGCATGAGGATCAGAATTCCAGTCTACAGCATCCATGTAAACACCAGGTGGGCATAACAACCCCACCCAACTGTAACCCTGACATCCTGCAGCAGGGACAGGATCTCAAAAGCAAGCAGCAGAGACAGCCTAGCTAAAAGGGCAATGTCTGGGTTCAAGTAAGGAATCCTGACAATATTTACGGTGAAGAATAAGAGAGGAAGACATCCAGTGTCAACCCTTGGCCTCCACACACATGTGCTGCAGACATGTAAGACATGTAAAGCATTTACATATACATGTATGATCCTCGCACACAGTCAGGAAGTCACAGAGCATGTATAGCATGCTCATATTCACACTATGTATGATTTCATTGTACACGTAGCATTATAATTTTTAATCTTTTCTGAGTCTCCTCTACAATCTGACTTTCCTACTTTGTTGGTTTGAATGAGAAATGTCAGCAATTGTCTCAAGCATCACAATATTTAGCCCTCAGTTGGTGCCATTGTTTCTGCAGGTTTAGGTGGTATAGTCTTACTGGAGGAAATGCATATCACTAGGGGAAATTTTTGAGGTTAAAAAACTTCCATCACTTTAATTTTCTTCTGTTTGCATGGTGCTTGTGGTTCTAGATTCAAGTTCTCAGCTCCCTCCTCTGGAGGTCATCCCTTGACAAACTTACTGCTCTGGAACCATAAGCCCAAATAAACTCTTTCTTCTATACATTGCCTTGGTCATGGTATCTTATCACAGCAACAGAAGAGTAACTAGGACAGAAGTTGGTATAGGAGACCAGAGTATTGATATGTATAACCTGACCATATTCATTTTTGGAGAAACATGGAAGATCTGGAACTCTGGTCTAAAAAAGGAGTTGAATGTTATCAGCAGACCATCATCTTATAAGAATCCTGGAAGAGAGTAGTACTGAGAGCCATGTGGACTACGGAGGCATGATATAAGAGGGAAACAATATTTCATAGGAAACAACGGTGTTAGAAAGATGGCTAAAGGGTACTTGTGTGGTATTTTGGCAAAGCCTTTGAATGCCATCTGCCCATATCCTAAGAATTTGCCTGAGTCTAAACTTAAAGGCGATGGTATAATTCCTTTGACAAAGGATATTTAAAGGCAACATAATATTGAATCTCTGGAGTGTTTATTATAAAACATAATTACTCAGGTTTCCAATTTAAATAAGTAATGCAGGAAAATAGCTAAATAGAGCAAGACAGGGAGAGACAGACCATACATACATACATACATACATACATACATACATACATACATACATACAAGCATGCATACATACTGTACAGTTTAAAGAGGGGAAAAAAGCAACACCCCTTTAAGCAAAATTGGAAATAAAAAGCTCAGTCCAATGAAGGGAAGCCTTTAGCTGGAATAGGTACCCTCAGAGCAACCTTCCAACTTGTGAAAGAAAATGCCTAAGGCATTGTGTCCTCCTGGAAAACTGAAATAAATTAACTAATTTATTGAGTTTATTATATGCTAGCGGGGTCAGGAAGCCAGGGTCCAACCTACACTAGAAACAGAACTTGGCAGTGTCATTCACTTACTAGCCTTAGAGACATAAGGAATTCAAGAGTAAAGGGGTCATGGAATCTTACTCCATGGCTTCTGAGAGCCAAGCTATGTGTTCCTGGCAGGGGAGGTCCTGGTTGAAGACCCTGAGAGGCCACTGCATAAAGCTATGAAGGAGGAGCTTGGGCCGCATTACAAAGGCCAAGATAATGGACTTGCCAAAGTCATGAACCAAGGAGATGCTTCACAAAGGGCGTAGGACCAGTTCAAGAAAAACATGTATGCTATAGGCAGCAAAGCTGGAAGGACGGAGCCATTTAAACCCTTTAGACAGTGGACACGCAGCATAGGATTTACCTTTGCACTGCTGAGTTGCAGTCTTGCTTTGGTCCAGTATTTCCTCACTATTCCAGAATCACTCTTTTTTGGTGGTGGTAATGTATATTCTATGGCATTCTATATTAGAACCATACCGTTTGCTTTTTTAGGGAGTCACAGTTAAGAGGTTGCCTTGAGTCTCCAAAGAGATTTTGAACATTGGACTTTTAAACTGCATTGAGAAAGTGAGTGTGGGTGCTTCTGAAGTTGGACTGAATGCATTTGCATTATGTTATGGCCATGAGGCTATAGAGGCCAGGAAGTAGACTGTGGTGGCTTGAGTTATAAAAGCGTCCCATAGTCTTGAACATTTTAACACTTGTTCCTGGCTGGTGGCACCACTGTTTGGAGGCACAGCTTTGCTGCCTTGTTAAAGAGGACAGGATCTGAGAGTGAAAGCCTTCATGGCTTCTAGCTTACTGTCCTTTTTTTACCTGCAGTTCAAGATGGAGGCTTTCAGCTTCCTGCTCCAGCTGTAATGCCTTCCTGCCGTGATGAACTCAGGAACCATGAGCCTCAATAAACTCCTCCTTGGTCATGGTGTTTTATCATAGCAAAAGAAAAGTAACTAATGCAGCAACCAAGTACACAGAATATTAAGTACATATATTATTTTAATAGAAATATACACTTTATGATTTTGATTTTCTTTAATTAAGGTAATTAATTTGGCTTCCTATATCTTACATAAGCTTTGTATATGACATATAAAACTAAGCTTTGAATTATATTTGGCATACTGGGTACTCTTTCATAAGAACTGACATTTAGGGTTTCTTCATCCACCTACTTAAATTTTATTTTACAGGGAAACATGAGGGTTTAAAATAGTTATTCATACTTTACAAAACAGTGTTAAATGTCTTCTACCATACTTGGGAAACAAAGTTCCAAGGTTATATACCATTCTACAGACAGACATGTTTATTGTTCCTCCTTCCCAAAAACTCAACTCAGCTAACTATACACTTACAGGTAATTACATAATCCATAAACATACAGCAGGAAAATACTAACACCACACACACACACACACACACACACACACACACACACGCAAACGAACATGTACACACACACGCACACACTATTTTAAGGCACATAAATGGATAAAAAATTTCCATTTCCTAAAAGACACAAAGAGCAATAGCATCCTAGAGGAGGATATAGCATGTGACTCCTAGAAAACACTCTGCCTATATATTTAAACAGAGTTAGTTTTATGGTATGTGAATTTTAATAAATGATGTTTCCGAATCAGTGAGATCTTTCAAACCTCACTGTGCAATGTTAAACCAAAACTCACCACAAGAGATAAAGAAGTTGACCTCATACTAATAAAGGCAAAAATCTGTGAAGACATTATAATCCTAAACAAATATGCCCCAAATTCAGTGACACCCACCTGCATAAAGCAAATGCTACTAGCCAACAGATCCACCCTGACAAATTAGCAGTGTACAAGTATAACATTCTGCATTCCCTAATAAACTGATCATCCAGAAAAACAAATGAACAAACAAAAACAAAATAGAAAAATAGACCTAAATGACATCCCAGATCAAGTGAACCAAACAGACAGCTGCATAATATTCCATACACAACTAGTTACAAACTTTTCTAAGCAATCCATGGAACTTTTGCTAAAATAGATCACATGCTGGGACACAAAACACAGTCTCAAAAAATACCAAAAAAAAAAATATCTAAAATGCCCTTTGTGTCTGATCTGACAACAATGAAACAAAGTTTCAAATCAATAGCAATAGATAACACAAAAACTTGTTATGGAAAGTTAGCACATTATTTAATGATGAATAGATGAACAAGTGAAATAAAAAAATCACAAACCCACAGAACTAAATGAAAATGAAAGCCCAATATCTAAATCCATGCTACACAATGAAGGCAGACATGAGAGAGAAGGCTTATAGTGCCAAGTAAATCGAAAAATCAGAGAGGCCCTAAGGAAGCAATTCAATGATGTCCCTTAATACCTTGAGGCCTTAGAAAGGTATGGACGAAAAATAAATCAAAGAAGGAAGCGGGCAGAAATACCCTAGATTGGTACAGAAATTAATGAAATAGAAACAAGGAGATAATACAAAAAAATCAATGAAATTAACTGCTGGTTCTTTGAGAAGATTAAGACTGATAGCCCTTTACCAAGTGAAGAAAAGAAAGGCAAGGGATCCAAATTAACAAAACTAGGGTTTATAAAAGGGAGACAGTACAATGAACACCAGTTAAACCCAGAGGACTATGAGCACACATCACAACCCTGTATTCCAGCAAACTTGAAAACCTAAAGGAACCGAATTTTTATGGCATACGGCCTACCAGAGGTAAACCAGGAAGACATAAACAAGCAATGAGATCGAAGCAGCAATAATCTTCCAAACAAAAATCAAAAGATCTTACTGCCAGATGGATTTCCCACGCAAATTTATCAGACCAGTAATGAACTAAAATTAACATTTCTTAAATTCTGACATAAAATATAAAAAGGAAAGAAGGTAAAGATGCAAAAACAAAAAAAAAAGAAAATTATACAACAATCTCTCTGGTGTATATAGATGCAAAAGTTCTCTATAAAATCCTTGCAAACCACATCTGAGCAAAAGTCACCTACCATGATCAAGTTGCCTTTAGCTAAGAGAAACAGCAATGGTTCAACATATATAAATCAATAAATATAATGTTTCACATTAACATACTCAAGAACAAAAAATACATGATCATCTATCTCTTTGGAAGTAGAGAAAGCTTTTGACAAAATCCAACATCTCTTCATGCTAAAAGTTACAAAGAATTGAGGAATACAGGGGTCATATCTCAGGATAATAAAGGCAATATATGGCAGGCCCACAGTCAGTATCATTCTAAATGGAGGGGAAAAAGGAGGATTTCTACTAAAAGCACAAACAAGGCAAAGATATCTGCACTCTCCATTCATATTCAATATAGTGCTTGAAGTCTGAACTCAAGCAGTAAGGCCAGCAGTGAGGGAAGGGAAAGGAAGAAGCCAATGTATCCTTGTTTGTAGAGAATACAATTCTAGACTTAAAAGAACTGAATGTCCTACCAGAAATATCCTATAGCTGATGAATACTTTCAGCAAAGTGACAGGATACAAAATTAACACACAAAACTCCAGTCTTCCTACATAACAAAGATAAGCAAACTGACCTAACTGAGGAAGTTAAAGACCCATACAATGGAAAATGTAAAACATCAAGGAAATGAAGAGACCACAAGATGGAAAAATCTCGAGAAACTATGGATGGTAGAGTTAATGTGAAAATGTCCATCCTACCAAAACCAATCTATATTTAGTACAATTGCTCTCAAAATTCCAGTGGAATTCTTCAAAGAAATAGGAAAAAAAATGTTAACTTTCAAATAGAAAAACGAAAGATCCAGGACAGCTAAAACAATCCTAAACAATCTTTAAAAATAAACAAACAGGGGTTGGGGATTTAGCTCAGTGGTAGAGCACTTGCCTAGCAAGCGCAAGGCCCTGGGTTCGGTCCCCAGCTCCGAAAAAAAAAATTAAAAAATAAAAATAAAATAAACAAACAAAAACTGCTGGAGGTTTCACCATTCCTATTCTCAAGTTATAGTTCAGAGACACCGAAATAAAAACAGCATGGCACAAGAACAGACACATTAATTAAGTAAAAATTAAGGATCCAATGCAAGCTCGTAACCCTGTAGGCACCTGATGTTTACAAACATGACAGCAATACACATTGGGAAAAGTCATCACCTTCAACAAATGGTGCTTGTCAAACTAAAAAATTACATGTTCAAGAATGAAACCAAACCTTTCTCTTATCATGAACAAAATTCATTCTAAATAGATCAACGACCTCAAACTAAAAGTTGATACCCTAAATCTTATGGAGAAGACAGTAGAGAATATACTTTAGGCACAGAAAGAGATTCCCTCTCCAAGACTCCAGAAGCACAGTAATTTACACCTACACTGATAAAGGGGTCCACATAACATGAAAAACCACATGTACAACAAAGAAAGCCATCAACTCAGTAAGGAGGCAGTCTCTAAACGGGTAGGGAGAACCTTTACCAGCTATTTATCTAGCAGTGGGTTAATGTATAAAACATACAATAAGTTCAAAACACCAAGAAAACAAACATTTTAAAATGGAATACTATACAGAGTTCTCAAAATAAAGATATACAAATGGCTAAGAAATATTTTTTTTAACTTTTCAACATCCTCAGCCATAAGTGAAATATAAAGGAAAAGTACTTTTATGGAATTTCATTTTATTCCAGTGAGAAACACTAAAATAAATAAAACAATTAAAAACAAATACATGAATCTGGGGAAAGGAGAAAACTTATTATTGGCAAGAGTCCGATCTGGAAAATTTGCCCCATGGAAATCAATGTGGAAGTTCCTCAAAATCTAAACTGTAGCACTCCTGACTGTACCAAAGGATGCTCTAGCCTACTGCACAGATAGCTGCTCATTCATATTGGCTACTGCCTCAGCCACAAGACATAATAAACGGTAACAGCCTGTGTGTCAATGAACTGATGAGTCAACCAGGAAAATGTGGTTCATTTTATATTAATATTATATACAATATAATATTATTAAGCTGTAAAAAAATAAAAAGTTATGAAACTTACAAGTAAATGGCCAGAGCTGGAATTAATCACTATGAGTGAGGTAACTCAGATTCAGAACAGCAAACAACACATGCTCTCTCTAATATATTGCCCTAACTTAGAATCTTTTGATGCATGGGTTTAGAGTAGAGTGTCTGCAGATGTCAGGACAATAGAAAGTGATCATGGAATAGGGTGGGGTGGGTATTCCAAGGGGAAAGGATGGACAGAAGCCAAATGATAGAAAGGGGGAAGACTAAGGGAAGGAAAGAGTAAATGGGGTGAGAAATGTGACAGTGGGATAGAAGAACGGATGGAAAGAAAACTTCTAAATAGCTTTGAAAATGCAATTTAGAAACAATATATTAGACAATTCATAAAATATATATATAAAAATAAATACACATATATAAATAAAAATTTCATTATATATATAAAGTTTTTAGGGCCTGGAAAGAGGAGATGGCTCAGCAGGTAAGAGCACTTGTTCTTGCAGAGGACCCAGGTTCAAGCAGTCACATGGTAACACAGAACATTCTATAACTCCAGTTTCAGTTAATTTGGCAGTCTTATCTGCTCTCCATGTATACCAGGAATGTACATGGTACACAAACATTAAGGCAGAACACACACAGAGAGAGAGAGAAAGAGAGAGAGAGAGAGAGAGAGAGAGAGAGAGAGAGAGAGAGAGAGAGAGAATATAGAATGTGTAGGTCTAGTTTTATATTCAGCTCCTGGGAGTATCATGCCAGACGTCTGTTATCATGCCTTTGTGAGTTGTTGGTCATTAGGTCACACAGACCCTCAAAGCATTACAGGTCACTGACACTGCTCGTGGGATGTGAGGATAAGACACTGTTAAGATACCACATAGCTGAGTCATCAAACATCAGGAAATCACGCTGGTATACTTACACCTACTGGCAAGCTTTCACAATGCTGAAGGCCCCATGCCTGCCAGGACTACACAGTGAGAACCTGCCTCAAAATACAAGTGTCTGTAGGGTGGGAGGAGCCATGAAGTTGGGAGGACAAAGTAGCAGGGGAGACATAAGGGGAAGAAGATAATGGGGCAAGTTTGAAGAATTTGATATGCGTGTATGAAATTCTCAAACAATAATCTTTTTTGATTTTTCTTTTACTGAAAATATATGTTTTCATATATTCTGATTACAGCTTTCCCTCCTCCAGTTCCTCTGAGATCCTATCCTCCCCATCTCCCCTCCCATCTGAATCTATACCGTGTGTCTCTCCTTAGAAAACACATGGGCATCTAAAGAATAACAGTGAGATAAAATAAAACCAAACAAATCAGAATAGGACAAAACAAATAAACAGAAGAAAAAGAGCCATAGAAAAAGGACAAGAAGCACACAGATGCACAAACCAGACACTTGCACACCAGAAACCATAATATAGCATCACAGGTTCTATAAAAATAAATGAAAAATTTTTAATTTAAAAATAAATAAATAAGTGCCCTGACAAAACACTTTTTAAAATTGCAGTGTGTGCGTGTGTGTGAGTACATGTGCGTGTGCGTGTGTGTGTGTGTGTGTGTGTGTGTACCAGCTTTCTGTTTCTTCTTTAACCAAGATCCAGCAATATGGGCTGCCTTTACATCAAAACCATGAAGGTGACAGCCCAGGGGCGTCATGGAGAAGTTTAGGGTAATGACTAACAAGCGCATGTGCATGATCTCCACGGTCTCCAGTAAGACGCTCCATCTCAAGATGACAGCCGTGTCACACACCCAATGAAGCGGGTACACAGAGGTCCTGTGAAGAAGGAGAGGGACGGGGAGATAGTGGAGAGATAGTCTGCCTGCGATCTCAGCACTGATCAGGGGAATAATGAGGACAGATAAGAAGCTGTTGAGACCTCTGGATGCTGACACTCTCCCTGACGCAGGGCCCTCAGCCTCCACCATTGGAACAATTTGGAAAGGTGCTGCTCTACCGATTTCAGTAAGCCTGAGGGTAACTGAAAAGAAAATCATTTACTGGGGCTGGAGAGGTGGCTCCGTGGTTAAGAGCACATGCTGCTCATACAGAAGCTTTAGGTTCAATTCCCAGCACCCATGTCAAGAGACTCACACGTGTCTCCCAGCTCTGGCTATAGGAAAAATCCAAAGCCTTGGGGCTCTGTGGCCTGCAATCACCCATGTGCACGTTCATGTGCCTGTCCCATACACAGAGGAACACACATTAAACAGAAATAAATCGTTCAAATGAAATCTGGGTGTTGGCAACTCTTTCTGTAATGGACACGTTTCCCATTTTTCTCTGTGAGCACTGCTAAAAAGGTCTCAGCGCTGCCACTTTAACATGAAAACACTCAATATTCGAGTGGACGGGTGAGCCTGTGCTGCAGTAACACTTCTCTGTAGGCAATAACAGACGGAGATTACATCCCTTTTTGGTTTGTCTACCTTCCCTTATCTCTAAGACCAGACACTCAGCTGGCTGTATGTGTCAGCATTCAGGTTTGAAGGCCACCACGAACTTCCTATATTACTTATCACAGTGATAGCCTGGAGAGCCTGGGGAGCTAGAACACTGGCTGGTGCCTGGGTCATCCAACAGTGCAGGCTGCATACTCTAGGAAACCTCCACATCATCACTGGGCAGAGGCACTTACACCAGGTGAAATACAGTGGCTGAAAAAGCTCACTTTACCTTTGAGTTCTTTTATGCTTCCTCTAAGTCACAGGATTTTACCTGCTAAAGCATTTGAGGGAACTGAAGTTAATGAGGCCAGTGAAATGGAGCAGGAAGCACCAGGATGCTGGCTGCTGCAAGTACCTAGGTTGGCTCTGGAATTGCACTTTAAGAAAGGAAAATAATGGAGATTTGGACTGTGCCTTTGACTCTATTCATCGTGACTTAAAGGGCGGGGAAAGAGGCAAAGCTAGGCAGCAACCTCACACAAGAAGAAAACGCAGACCTGCCTCTGCACTAACTTGAGTTTCAACCCTCATAAACACAGCCACAGAGGAGAACGGCAAAGCACACATTATCCTAATGACTCCAGCAATCTCATTCGAGCCTGGCCTCCCTGAGGAGGCTAAGTCCAGAGATGTTGTAGAATCTCCTCCCAATGTCACACTCCTGCACTATAAGAAAATAACTATAAATTTCTATTGCAAACAACAAGAAATAGCTAAGCTCTCCTGGCACTTCCTCATCAGCTGACCCAGTGGAGTCTGACCAAATCATCAATAATGCCCACTGTTATGATTGGCAGAGGAGACTCAAGTCCTAAGAATACATAACAGAAAACATTAGGAGTCCAGGTACAGGGGTCAGGCATGTTTCCAAAGCAACATGAAGACACTAATGAAAAGCTGATAGACCACACAGAAGCATGCACAGGGAAAGCAGCAGGCCAAGTCATGCAGGCAGCAGGTCAGGCGGAAGAAATTGCTGGACTTGTAATTACACAGGATTGGACCAGCAACTCCTAGCTCATACAGAATTTAGAATATGTGTTAAAGTTTAACTCTAAAGATAAAAACAGTAGCACTGCATACGTCAGAAAACACAATAAAACACCCTATCACAAGCTAGTGAATGAACAACACACATACTTTGTAGCAAAGCTCATATGGCCATTAAAATATGTATATAGATACAAAGGCAGGAACAGTAAGTGTCATAATTATACACAGCGCATCCTTCGAGTTACTTCTAAGAAGTAGCATTATGGCTCACTTTTTGTTTCTAAGTTTATTAATTTGTATTTTCTGATTATCCTTTAGATTTAATTCTTTATTTTATGTGTAGAAGTACACTGTAGCTGTCTTCAGACACACCAGAAGAGGATATCGGATTCCATTACAGATGGTCGTGAATCACCATGTGGTTGCTGGGAATTGAACTCAGGACCTCTGGAAGAGCAGACACTGCTCTTAACAGCTGAGCCATCTCTCCAGCCCCGTATTTTCTGGTTTTTAAATAACAATCATGTACTACACAGCAAAAGAACATTTAAAACTCAACATGCATATTCTACATAGAAAAATCATCGAAACGGTGAGATATGTGGAAAGAAGACTTTCACGGGCAGTCCAAGCTGTCTTATAAGTAAGTGGATGCCATAGTTTCCTCCTAGGCTTAGCCCCCTACTAAACTCAAACCAGAGATAAAGAACACACACCTAAACCAGTTCACAGTTCATGGACATCGTAGCAAACATTTACTGTCAATTACAATGATCACATAATGGAGTGCCATGGGGCATACTGGGAGGGACACAAAACTAAAGAGCCAGAATATGTCACACACATCAAACAGAAATCATTCGATAAACCCTCACTGGCTGATCTTCACTGCCAACTCAACTGTACTAACTGAGGAGACACACTGGCGGGGTCTATGAGGATAAATCCAGAGAACGTTAAGTAAGAAGACCCACCCTGCAAGCTGACTGAGAACAAGGAAACGGAATAAACACCAGCATTCTTCTTCCTCCATCACCTCCTCTGCCAGGATGTGCAATCCCTGTCACACAGTGCCACTCCCTTCAAGTCCAGTGTGCCTTCAACCCCATGATGAACAGCACCTTTACAAACCATGACCCAGAATAATCCTGCCTGTCTCAAGTTGTGTGTTACTTGTTTATAGCAATAAGCGAACAGAACAAACAAAACTAACTCAAGGTCCTCCCCATTAACTTCATTATTAATTTAACAACTACAAATGTCTCATTAACAGTAGAAACCGTGACGGCATTCGTAGATAAGTACAAATCCCCTAGATTTCCAAAGGAATTTGCATTACTGCTTTCTAAGATCTTTTACCACTACAAATACATAAACTCCTGAAACAGCCACTTCTTTTAAGTCTTGAATTTAGAGTAGACGTTTCCTGAGGTTAAAACCATGTTTAGCCCTTCTATGTGTGAAATCTAGTGCTCTCATGCGTGATAGACACAAATGTACTTAACTGAATTAACTTAGCTGGATAAATGTAAACTAAGACTCATAGTTGACTAGATAGCTATCTCAATTGTTGTACATTGTAGCTCTTATGAAAAAGCAGTTGTAAGCATTTTGCATCTACATGCACATGCTTGTGTGTAAACACATTTTCACTTATCTTGAGTATATTCCCAGAAATGGGATTTCTGGGTCACATAATGAGTAACTCAATTATTTAACTTTGAAAAAATTAGGGACTGGAGAGATGGCTTAGCAGTTAAGAGAACTTGCTACACTTGCAAAGAACCACAGTTCAATTCCCAGAACCCACATGGTGACTCAGAGTCATCTGCAACTCCAGTTCGAGGTCATCTGATTCTCTTCTGGCCTCTCAGGTCACCAGGCACATACTTGGTACACACATGCAGCCAAAACACTCATACACATAAAATAAATAAACCTCAAAAAATTAAAAAATAAATACTAAAAAGAAGTATAGTAGGATGTCTTAGAAAACAAGTCCTCTTGTTTGACTTCAGGCTGTCGTCGGTTAGTACAATACCTTAGAATCAACTATCCTATTACTGTTCTATACAGGATAAATACCGACTCCGACAAATCCCAAGTGTACTAAATTGTATGTGGCTAATACTGTCTCCACAGCCCTCAGCCATTCTTCTTCCATGGTCTTTAGTCATAAACTGGCAGCCATTATTAGTAAATTATTTTGAGCATTCATATACATATACTTTTATAAACTTCCTTCACACACATTGGGATAAAAAAACACTAGACAAAATTTGAACATATGAAACAACTTCCCTTAATAAAATTCAAAGTATCTTCTCATATTCAACAATCTGGGAAGCTCTGGGTAATGCAAATATACTTTAAGAGTATAACACTCCAAATATCAGAATAAAGTACTCTATATAATATATTCTGTCAGTAAGCAACTGGAGACATGCCCAGCACTGAAGTCACTAGGAATATATGAATCAAGATCACAATGAGGTTTCACTTCACATTTAATAGACTACATCAAATAAAAAAGACACACAGTAATAAATGTTAAGAATGAAGAGATAAGTTCAGTGTGTTGATCTCTGAGCTCTACAGAGACAGGTGGGTTTCTGAGTTCAAGGCCAGCCTGGTCTATAAAGGAGTTACAGGACAGTTAGGACTACTCAGAGAAACCCTGTCTAGAAAACAAAATAAACAAAAGAAGTAAGCTGGAGAAAGTCTCATTCATTCCTTGCAATAATATAAAATGGCAGTCAGGGGAGAGGACTCAGTAGGTAAAGGTCTTGCCGCTCAAATGTAAGGCCTCGTGTTTAGATTATTAGCATCTAAGCAAATGCTGGATAAGCACGGTGGCCCACATACAATCCCAGCCTTTGGGAGGTGGAGTCAACAGATCCTTGGAACAAGCTAGCTAGCATTTGATTAGCAAAGTTTCTCAACCTCAGAGTTCAACTGAGGAACCCTGTGTTGATATTGAAGGTATAAAAGATGGGGAAGACAGGTTGGGGATTTAGCTCAGTGGTAGAGTGCTTGCCTAGCAAGCACAGGGTCCTGGGTTCGGTCCCCAGCTCCAAAAAAAAGAAAAGAAAAAAAATGGGGAAGAAACCTGACATCAACCCCAGGCTTACATATACACACATGTACACTATACACACATGTACATGCAAAGAAAAGAGGAGACACGGTGTAATGCAACACAGGTTGGTACCAGCACTCAGAGGCTAGGGAGACAGATTTTTGAGAGTTCAAGGCCAGCTTAGTCTACATAGAGTTTTCCAGGTCAGTCAGGACCACAGTAAAATCCTTAGAAAATTAAAACAAGCGAATAAAAAAGAATGAGTGAGGGAATGAATGAATCTTCTTTCATTAAATATGAATTATTAAAATAAATATTTATTTTAAAAAAGAGGGCCAGAGGGATATCTCAGTGGCTGAGAGGGCTTGCTGCATAACCATAAAGACCCTAGTTTAGATTCTAGCACAAATGTAACAAAACTGGGTAAAAACCTGAAGCACCATGGATGTAGGGAGGCAGAGACAGGACTTAGCTAGGCTGGCAGACAACAATCCTACAGAAAGAGTTCCAGAACAGCCAGGGTTACTCAGAGAAACCCTATTTAGAAAACAAAACAAAACAAAAAAAAGGAGTAAAATAGAGGAAGTCTCACTCATCCCTTGCAATAATGGATAATGGAAGTCAGGGGAGATGGCCTGGGGATGAACAGCAGGGTCAAAGAGAGATCCTACTGGAAGGGAAAGAGGAGGAAAAGGATAGCAGAGAATACTAAATGCCCAACTCAGGCCTCTATGATAGAGGAGGAGACCCAGTGACCTACTCAGGCCTCTATGATAGAGGAGGAGACCCAATGACCTACTCAGGCCTCTAAGATAGAGGAAGATACCCAATACTCTACTCAGGCCTCCATGCATAGGTGCACACTCTTTCACATATACATGGGCATACACCACACACACACATACATACACACACACACACACACACACACACACACACACACACACACACACAAGCAAAGCAGGAGACACAGTTTGAAAAACAGTTTGGTAAAAAACTCAAAAAGTTAGCATTCATCCCAAAATGACAATTCTTAGGAATATGCTTAGAAAAGGCAAAGATAAAATATGTATATAAAAACCTACACATAGCTGGAATATATATCAGCTAGTAGAGTGCTGACCTAGCATAAAGAAGGGTCTAGGTTAAATCCCCAGCACCAAGAAAAGCAGCGTGCTAGCACACAGGCCTGCAGTCCAGGCCTCCTTCCAAAGATGGAAGTGCGAGTCTCACGAAATTTAAGTTTATCTCAGCCTCAGTCAGTTCCTGGTAACTATGACACACATAAGACACCGTCTCAAAAAAACAAAGAGAAAAACCAAACAAGCACTGATACCCTGAGCAGCACCAATGGCACAAGCACGCTCACCACCTAAGCCACACCCCCTGAGCACCTGCATATCTTTCAGGAGCTATTACTCACAGCAATGATGAAAACATTCTAGAAGTTCAAAGATGGATGCATATCTTTCTTATATACTTTTAAGAACTGAATTCGATACTTTGAAAGTAAAGTTTATGGTGTTTGACTATGTATCAATAAAGCCTTTTTAATAGTGCATAGTTGTCAGGAAAATAGTTTTCACAAAGTTCAAAAACAGGAAAAAGTAGACAAATAATTTGGTACATCTATAGATAACACGAAGAGACAATAAAATTTCACAAACCAAGCTTAATAGTGCTTCAGAAGGCACAAAGGATTTATATCCAGAATGAGCAGAGCTAATGAAATAAATGAATTAGATATAAATGCCTACATGCTCACACACACCCTATAGGTTTACATGTATACATAATCTGCAGTGCTGCCATATTCTAACAAAGGACAGATGGCATCACGACTAATCTTTATTTTAGGACAACCCCTCCCACCCCAACACTTGCTCTAGGTATCTGATGCTCCTGGTACCTTAAGTTCTGATAGGCTAGAAGTTTTGGTTCTCCTGCTAGTAGCTACAACACACAGTCCATGAAATGTAAACTCACATTCCCCAGGCCACGTTAGGCCTCTGATGCCCTTAAGCCAACAGGCCCAGAAAGGTATAACAGTGTTATGAGAAGTGACTGGTCCAGACTACCATGGGGAAATTAGATAGCTTCGCCACTATGGAGGTAAGAAAGCTTATGTCTGAAGTGCAGGAGAGCCCTCAGGACGTCTCTTTGTGCTAACATTTCCTGTTTGGTTAAAGTCAACAGGTAATGACAACCCAATCCAAGCACGATGACAAAGGACCCAGACATCCAAAATGGAGATATGGGTCACTCTTCCAGGAAAAGAGCCAAGCCCTGCTGAGGAGCTTGCTGGAGATGGAGAAAATACAGAAGCAAGGAAGGGAGCTGGACGTACAAATATCAGCTAAGGTCATGTGGCCAACTGCAGACACAAAAGTACTATAATTGTCATGAGTGTCTGTCATATTTCGTTAATAATGTTTGTGCAGATTGTTGTGTTAACTTTCCTCAGTTTCTTTGTCATTTGAGATAATATCAGTGGTTATCATATTTAAGTCATGAGGCAGTATAAGAATATCCCTCAAGGAACACTGACACGTGTTCTAAAATATCTAATACGTTTATGGTTATAAATGGGATAGTTACATATTGTTTCCATTTAGAAATTAAGCACAACATAAAGAGATATGATTATGTGTCAAAAGGTAGATTGTGATAGCTAGTTTTAGTTGTCAGCATGACTATATCTGGAATTAACAACTCAAGCCTCTGGGAACACCTAAAAGTCCAATTTTTAGTTAATTGGATCACTTAAGATCCTAAGACCCAACCTAAGTCTAGACCACACTGTCTGGTTGCAGCCTATGGAAAGGACATGTTAAAGCAGCTCTTGCTCTTCGCCTGCTTTCCCTTATTCTCCATGGCAGTTTACACATCCTTCACTTCACTTTACATAGCCTCCTTCCTCGGGATTCCAACAGACAATAAAGACCAGCTGGCATCGCAGCCAGTCTTAAGACTTTCCATCAGGAGACAGACATTAGTGGACTAGCTGAACCACCATCTGTAAGTCAGTGTAATAAATCCTGCTTACACACACACACACACACACACACACACACACACACACACACACACACACACTCATTCTATCAGTTCTATTCCTCTGGAGAACCCTGACTAATACACTTGACTACAATGGGAAACATATGTTCCTCTGATACAAGCATAGGCAAAGAAACCATCAATCCAGAGAAATATGAATAATATTTAATTTCTCCTTTAATATAAAGGCAAAATAAGTATAATTTTTCTTCATACTGTATGGGCAAGCTCATAAACAAGCCATTTAGAAACTGCTCTTGACAACAATATGAAACTTCAATACTAAACAAACAAGACACTGGGGAACAAACACAAAAACATCTGTTTCATCTCTGGAAAGTTTTATTCAGTAACCTCCGCTCTTCAAATCCCTTTAGAGAATCTACCTGACACACGTGACATCACTGCCATTCATTTTCCTGCTACGTCCATAACTTAGCTATTGTACCTGACACACAAGTCAAAGACAAGGAAATTTACTCCAGTTCAGAGTACAAATACAACACAAATGAAGCAGGTCAATGACATTCTTGCATCTGAGTGTAGCTCTATCATTAGAAATCATAGCCGCATGACCCTGTCAACTGTTTAAGCAACTAAATTCCTCAAATGGCAATTTACATAAGTCCAGGCCCAGTGCCATGGCCCGGAAACAAGAGGGATAGTGCCCCAGAGAACATCTTACTCACTGCTCAATTCAGACCTTAGGCATAATGCATTCCATTATGCTACTTTGACATTCTTAGAGGAAAAAATCTACCAGGCAAAAAGACAAAGCTCTGTACGTTACTGAAGTAGCCTAAACCACAGGGAACTAGTGCACATGCAAAATCAAAATACAAAACTCCATTTAAAATAATACCCAATGAAGAAGGAAGCCATTGTCTGATGGTTAGGGAAAGTCTCTCAAATGTAAAATCCAACAAGGTTAAAGAAAATGCACACACTGTACTCTCTCCAGTTAGAGACTCTGAACATTCCCTACGAAGACTTACCAATGTCTTGCCCTCTTAATTCCACATACTCCTTAAGCAAGTTAACTTCCCTCCAGTAATTACAATGAATATGATTTTAATCACAGAATCAAGGTTAATTCCAATCAGGGGTCACTAGTGTTTGTAGGAATGAGTCTCTCGATGGTCTTTTATACTAGGCAGATAAAAGGTAAAGTACTCCTGTTCTTTTAGACATTATATAGCACAGAGATAAGTTTAAGCACATCTGAGATGACATTTTTATGAAAAGCATGATTTTATGTCATTTGAGACCAGATAAAAAGCTTTTGAAATAGCCTTGCTAATTTCTTGGAAGGAACCAAAATAATGCTTTCAATCGGATCTGAAAACCCAAAGCCTTTCAAACCATTAACATCATTTACTGTGCTGCCCTCCTCCACTGATGGCCTTTCACTGAATACCCCATGTCCTCATTTACCCCCGAAAGGAAAGCCTCCTCCTTGTATACGCTTAAACCAATATATTTTATTCACTGGAATGGCAGAGGGGTACAATTAGCATCATTTTAGTCACATCATTATTTCCAGCTCAGTGGCATTTATTCAGATGAGACAATTTGCAACCACTGAGTCCAACTGCTCTGATGCTAACTGGCATCATTAAAATCCTCCCAGTTCCAGCGCGTTTGATCTTTTAAAGAATGCTTTCCGTATATGACTGAGAACCGGAAGCTCCCAGCTGGACACCGTGCACAGCCTTCACGCTCATTCACAGACAACTCACGGCAGTTAATACTCCTCAAACCCAGGATTCTGATTCAAGTAAGAACATTCTTCAGAAAAGAATCCATAAACACAAAATATGCCTTAAAGGGGGATGAAAAGAAGCACGTGGAGCAAGGGAGATCCTGAAAGTTATCATTTCTAAGGCTAAGGTATTGCAGAGATCCTAAGGAACATTAGAAAGTGGCAGATGGCAGAGGGCAAGCAAAATCAAGTGACCAAAAACCAAGACCTCAGTTTTAAAATTTCCTACTAAAGGTTTTGATATAGAACTCAACTTCCCATAATCTCTGAGTGTTTCCTTTTTAAAAAGTAAAAAACAAGCAATTAAAAAGTAGTGGGAAGCTGTGTTGGTCTATTTAAAACACACACACACACACACACATTATTTTTATTTCCCCACATGGCTTATGAGTGCTGAATAGTAGCCATCATATAAGTATAACACATCCAGTTAAAATTTTATTTTAAAAATAAGAAACTACATTTGAAAACCTGCCTGAAGAAAAGCAGAGTACATGTTATAATATCCACATATGTTTAATAAAAAGGCAAGTTCCTGCTGTCCTTTTAAAGTTAAAAATAAAACCAAACTACAACTTTCAACTGCAAAGAGTCATTGTGTAGAATATAAAAAGCACAGCATGGAAACAGATTCAACGAATGTACAAAAAGAGTTTTCATGCCCAGAAAGAACTGAAGGCATCAAAAAACAGGCCCCAAACTACAAATAACAGAGGGCAGTTCAAAAAGACCAGCAAATCCACTCTCTAATGCATAGCAAATTAAACTTAATCAACTCCTCTGCAAGGTTATGCAGGCAATGCACCTTTAAAAGTCTCCACAAACAAAACCAAGAAACAACAAAGAGGTCCAGAGTGCAGTAAATACCAAATCCACAGTAGGCGACAGAAGCCTTACTGTACACAGCTGAGAAAACCTGCCATGGAACAATGGATCACATTTCCATACTAAATTATATTTATTACGCTAAAAATGCTTAGACAAAATGCAGGGTTTCTATTGGGCATTTTTATATCACACTAACTCTCTAAAACGTTCCAGACCTGCTGGGTCCCATTGAAAATTGTTCCTACCCCATGCCGTTGTAAAGGAGACCTTAGACAAAGGGTTAGGATGATGGGAGAGGGCAAGGACAACTACCCTCCACCATGATTTCAGAAAATAAATAAATAAAAGAGGATAGAATAGCCAAAACATACCGCTGGCGGAGGGCATCTCAGGGGAAATCACCGCTGTGACAAATGGCCTGAAATGAACTCTTCCAGCGGTCAAGAAGCCCCAGGAAAGGCCCCTCCCATCCTTATCTACTGCTCGGTTGTACAATGCTCTGCTTTGAACATGTAACACCCCGATGGGCTGGGCGAGATGAAAGAACCTTTCTCAGTGACTCTGAAACGCCTATTAATTTTTGCCACAACAGACTCACAGCTGACTAAGAAAACACTGCCTTCTATTCCCATCTTAAGACCTTAAGAGGAAAAGCGTTCAGAGAGAATGAGACTCTTTCTGAGTGCAAAGCATTGACTATTTCTGCACACGCTGTTTTCCGTCTAACCCTGGGCAGCTTGTTTACACTGAAAGTTATGTTCACCCTTGAAACTTTACGTTACCTGTGTAACATTCTGGGCATCTTAGAACTCGGATCATTTCCACTTCTGTGCATTCTATGACTGAAGGAGAAAACTTCAAACTATTCTAAAGTCCCTCAAACTTTATCACATTTGGTAAAGCAACAATACAGAAGAAAGAGAATAAAAGAGTGAACTAAAGAACAATCAGACGTCCACATCATTGAGCGCTTCATAGAAATTTGGCAAGTTAGAATTTCTAAGGGGTTCAGTGAATACCAGCTACAAGAAAATTTCCTTCACCACAAAATGAAATACTATAGTCCATATATCACAAAAGCACAATTTGTGTACTAGTCACCAAAGAAGTGTTAGCAAAGAAAAATATTACCCTAAAAGAAATGTGAGAAGTCAAAAATCAATATATTAACTGTCTTAAAGAAGGAATGAATTATCTCCTTAACAAAAAGACATTAGCATCATTCTGATTAGCTGAGATTTCTAGGAGCTTTGCTGTGGTTTTTGGTTTTTATTTTTTTATTTTTGCTTGTTTGTTCATTTGTTTGTTTAGCCAAGTAGAATGCATAAAGTAAATACAGTCATTGCTCTGACACACTTTGCATTTGAGGAGACTCCATCCATCCTTTTAGAAACCTGCCCTAGGTAGACATGGAAATAAGTAAGCAGCTATAGTTTTTAAGATGAACTTGACCCATTGAGGACAAATGAAGTTCATCATTTTGACTTTCAAAACCAAAGACTTCATTATCTACCAAGCTTACAGGGGGCGAACTCTACCTCTTGCAAAGAAGCAAGGTTTGGAAAGCACCAGAAATCAATTTTAAATGTCTTTCTAGCTGATATATTTTCTCAAAGCCAGGGTTATTCGGTTTGTGGTCTTATCTTTATTGATTTATTCCACTGTTTCAGGCTATCTTTCTATACTCCTAATGATATTTGATAGTTAAAGACCTAAAGAGTAATAGACAGACAAATCATGACCAAATGCTTCTGGGAAACAGATTCATAACTATGCTGAATATGTCCATTCTTAAACCTGGTGATCACACCAGTATTTCACACATGTTACCAATTAGAAAACAGAATAAATGGCCTCGGGGAATGAATGTTGACTTCTGAGGGTAGCACACCGACCCAAAAGAAAAAAACTAGCCCCAACATAGTAAATATTAAATATGGCCTAGGAAGAGAGGCTGAACTGAATAACTGCCATGACTTTAGCATACATCACAGGACAGAACAGCAGCAAACTCACAATGAAAACACAGAAAGTATAAAAAGTCTTACACAGGACAAAAAGAGAGAAAACTACCATCAAAGTGGAGGCCATTCCTACTTATCTAGAAGCTATCCAGTACTAAATGTCAATGAAGGCACGGTTATTACTAAAACTAACAATAATAGAGTTACAACAAACAAAACACCTCAGGACATTTGAGATATTTATGAAGAAAACATGGCATGTAGTTTATTCATTGATCAAATTTTATACTCTACACAAGGAATACATAGGCAATAAAGGATAACAAAATAAAACATTTACCACACACAAAAAACAATAAGAAGTTAACTGGTTGACGGCATAGTTCTATGATTTATTAATTCTCCTCTTGCTGCCACGCATGACTTAAGGACACTAACTGCTAGTGTTAGACTACACGTACTGGATTCATAACCTATCAGATTTCATTTCTTTCTTAATTTTTGTTTGTTTATTTGTGCTTGTGTTTTTGTTTTTGAAGACAGGGTTTCTCTGAATAACCCTAGCTTTCCTGGAACTCACACTAGAACCAAGCAGTACAAACTCTGCCTCCCGAGCTGGGGTTAACGGTGTAAGCCAACGCAGCTAGTTTCAGTCAAATGAAGGTTTTTTTTTTTTTTTTAAAGAAAAGTTTTGACTTAAAATTGGATGTGATATTTAGACTACATGATGATAAGAGTAAAGAGACTTGAGGAGAAAGAATAACTCGTTTACCTTAGAAGAAAAGTAAGAGATGAGCTTCATTTGCTGAGATACCTGGACAACGTGCCTCAGTGCCGTGGTTCTCAGCCCATGAGTCTCAGCCCTTTTCGGAGTCGAATCAAGTATACTGCATAACATATTTTTACATCATGATACATAACAGTATCAATGCAGTTATGAAGTAGTAATAATGAAGTAATTTTGTAGTTGGGACTCACCAACTATAATTCAGAGGAACTGTATTAAAGGGTCATGGCATTAGAAATATTGAGACCCGCTGCTCTAGGAAGAACAGTGAGAAGCAAGAAAAGATGGTTCTCTAGTGGGCTCAGAACTGTACTTGTAAGTAATGGTTTGGGTCGGAGAACGGATTCAGGGCTAAGAATTCATCGATTCTACTTGGTGCCGTTTAAGTATGCAATGAGGGAAATGGAACTTTAGTAATGAGGGAAAAGATACCACAAATATGTGGGTGTCAGGGAAAAGAGCAAAGAACTATTCAGAACCTCTTTGAGACACTCTACGTAACTAGATACTAACTAACTGGGGGCAAGTCCAACATCTAGACAGCACCAATGTGGGCAATATTAGACCAGGCTCTCTCTGAATACACTCTTCGTTTTTCTCCATCTGAAGCATAAATATGAAAAGTGAATTAATCCTGCCTTTGCATTTGGAAATTACAATGTTAAGTGAATTAACCAAAGGACATACTCCAGCAGCAGTGAGTGCTTATGAAGTACATTTCGCCACTGCCTAGAGACAAAGATGTCCTCTGTCACAATGTGCTTTCTACTTTAAGTACTAACTGTGGTTAGTAATGATGTCTTCAATAAATGGGTCAAGAAAACTCGTGACGAATCTGCATCTCCTAAAAGGTAAGCATTAATACAGTTGAGCCTTATACTAACCACAGAGGATGGGTGAGGTGGGAAACAATGAAATTAGAGGAACAAAATGATTTGTTAGTATTTGTTAGAAAAAAGATAATTGGGATGAAAATTTAAAGAAATTACTTCAAAGGGGCAAAAAATGATCTTTTTTGGAGGTGAATATATATGACACATTGTTTTCTGATGCTGTTGATAAAAAAAGTTTAATGATAAGATCTAGCTTTTTATTGAGAAAATATAATTGGTAAAGTAGTGTGTCCCAATGACTAATTGAAGCAACAGAAAATGGTCCAAGCCACCAACCAAAAAGTACACATGGAGGGACTCATGGCTCCAGCCACATATGTGGCAGAGGATGGCCTTGTCTAGCATCAATGGGAGGAGAGGCCCTTGATCCAGGGAAGGCTCAATGCCCCAGTGTAGAGGAATGCCAGGGCAGTGAAGCAGGAGTAGGTGGATGGATGGGTGGGAGAGCACCCTCACAGAAGCAGGGAGAGAGAGAATGGGATAGAGGGTTTCCAGAGGGGAAACCAGGCAAGGGGATAACATTTGAAATGTACATAAATAAAATATCCAATTTTTTTTTAAAAAAAGGAAAGAAAATAGAAGTCTGTAAGCTCATTGAACCATCGATGCTATACCAGTTTTGTGAAGGTCTAACAGCTTTCCAACTGCAGGCCAGTAGATTTGACAGAGTCATATTGAGGACACATCCTTTACTGAACAGGGACTCTATCACGGTCTGAAGAAAGGCGTGTTCACAACAGCATAAACTACTCTCAAACCAAGACTCTGAGTAAATGTCTCTCTGAGGTTTATTTTCCTGCTAATTCCTATAGTGCAACTGTTGGAAACATGCGTAGAAACTGATAAAAGCTGGGTTTTGTTGTTGTTTGTCTTATAGCAATTTTCATTATCATCATTGTCAACAACAACAACAGCAACCATGATTACCTACAACCCTAGGAGAGTTCTTATTCCTTTAGACTCTGCAGTGTGCACATTCACTTTGTCAAAAACACTGGTTAGATGAATGATCTTTGATGTGATTATTGTATTTGTTCAAAACAGTAAAGATTCTCTTGGATATATGGTCACTCTGGGAACACTCTAGACTTCGGGCAATGATTTGAAAGCCTCCTCTTCCCCATCTGGCAGATCTAAGCGTCACCAGGAAGGGGTGATCCCTTTGCCAGTCTTCAGGTCCATCATGATTTATTCAGAGTACACAAGTACCACTGACCTATGGCTACCCCTTTGCGTTAGCTGATTCTAAAATTCTTTAATCAAAAACTTAAGAAGGAAACACATTCAACAGCTCCATAAATACCCTCTCAACAGAACAAAATCCAAGACCAAACACAAACCAAAAAGTAGGGTGTCTGTAGAGTTTTAAGCTGATGAACCGAAACCTCCTCAGGAAAAACACATGTGCATAGCATCCTGTTCTACTCTCCTCCTCCACTCCCCTCACCCCAACAAAGGGAAATCTTAGAATTAATCCTGAAATGTTCGCTTACTCAAATTTGATCTTACATCCTTGTAAAATAGCTGAAGAGTTATTCTGAACATTTCAGAAATGCCTACCTCAGCCTGGCAGAGTGCATGAAGACCTTGTAACACCAAGGCAGCTGGAGAAGCTTGATCAGGCTTGGTGCATTCGTTCAACACCTGAGAAATGGCTGCCAGCATGTCTGCACCGTGCTGATAGGGCCTACAACAAATGACAGTTTCAAATCAAAATTAGAGCCAAGAAGTCACTATTATTCCCAGATCTTTTGACTATAATAAAGGTATTAATTCTTTTTTTAAATCCCATGTACCTACTAGAGATTCACCCTTAAATACTAACAGCATTTGATCTTCAAGATCTTTATATTATCATTTCTGCTGCAAATTAATGCTTATTTTATACAGCAGTTAAAAAATGAAGATACTGTTACAAATTCACGCACATACACATGTGCCCATGTGCACATGCACATGCATATGCACAGGCACACACATGTATATGGGTACCATTTCTTCTGGAGATTTACTTGTCTATGCAGACACACATGGAGGCCAAAGGTTGATATCTGGTGTCTTTCTTCAGTACTCTTTGCCTTATATTTTTCAAACAAGGTCTGTCACTGGACCTGAGCCTTATTTTTCCAGCTAGACTGTCTGTGTAGCCAGGAGATTCCAGGGGTCCAACTCTCTCCACTCCTCTACTGTTGCATTTAAGACTTAACCAATGTGCTCAGCTTTTATATGGGCACTGGGGATCCAAACTCAGGTTCTCATGCTTGTACTGCAACCCTGTAGCCACTGAGCTACCTAGGCAACACTGAAGAAGGCACTTTCCAATGAGTTTCATTCTTTAAGTCATAAATCCTGTTGTCAGAATTGGCAAATTTTTCATTAATTTATTTATTCACTTTACATCTAGATCACAGCCCCACTTCCTCCTCTCTTCCCAGTCCAACCCTTACGCTCCCTCCCCGAATTCTACCTTCTCTTTCTCCTCAGAAAAGGGAACACTTCCCATCCCCATGCATATCAAGTCACAGCAGGGCTAGGCAGATTCTCTCTGACTGAGGCCAGACAAGGCAGCCTACCTAGGGCAAAGGGATCCCAAGACAGGCAAAAGAGTCAGAGACAGCCCCTGCTCCAATGGTTAGGAGACCCATAGAAAGACCAAGCTATGCATCTGTTACATGTATGGAGGGCCTAGGTCCAGCTCCTGCATGTATGTTCTTTAGTTAGTGGTTCAGTTCATATGAGCACCCATGGGCCCAGGTTAGTTGACTCTGTGGGTCTCCTTGTAGTGTCCTTGACCCCTCTAGCTCCTTCAATCATTCTCACATTTTTAACAATGATAAATTAATGGACAATCTTTATAGAGATTATAGGAAAAGGCAAAGCTATTTCTGTCTGCTGGTTGTTCTGACATCAGATAGTGAGTATGAAAGCAGACACTGAAGATCAGATGATTCATGATCATGACACTAAAAGTGGTAAATACATTTATCATCACCATGATAATAAATATACTAATACAAGGGATAACTATCCCACATCAGGCTTCATCCACCCATGTCCTTTGCCCTCCCTACCTACCTCTTCTGCATACACTGTGCAGAATGTGTTTAACCAAACAATTGCTCACATCTACTCTCTGAAAGTCTCAAGGACACAAGGTCCGTTCTCTAATTAACAAACTGTCAATAAATGAAATGGCCCAACAAGGTTCTTCTGGCTCACTGCCCCACAAAAGGAAGAGATTTTCCAAAGCTGGGAGGGAAACTGATATATGTGAGAAGAGGAAAGCAAGGCCCATGAGTAAGTTCTCAAGATTGATGTAGTCTGATGGCCAACCTTCCCTGCACCTCAAGACTCATCTAGTCTGATGGCCAACCTTCCCTGCACCTTAAGACTGATCTAGTCTGATGGCCAACCTTCCTTGCACCTCAAGACTCATCTAGTCTGATGGCCAACCTTCCCTGCACCTCAAGACTGATGTAGTCTGATGGCCAACCTTCCCTGCACCTTAAGACTGATCTAGTCTGATGGCCAATCTTCCCTGCACCTCAGCCTTCCCAGAAAATAAGAATGTCGGCTAAGAACTTGTGTCTGAAATTTGTTCCATGCCAAGATTTTAATAACATCCAGACACACGGGTCTTGAGTTACGTAAGTCTGGCTTTTTTGTACCATAGCCCGCTCTTTCTCTTTTGTACACAGGCTGAGAAAAGAGACAGAAGTGCTAAGGTTTCTATTCTTACACATTCTGACACAAACTCTTACTGGGAACAGGAATGACCCAATAATCAACAGTGGTGTCTACCTCCTGCACACCAACAGGACACATCCTTTACACTGGGGTCCTGGACACAAGAACAGTATGTCCGCAGTCTACAATGCCACAGCCTGGCATGAGTATGAAGCTACTGAACCAGAAGTTACATCAAATGTACCCAATCTAGTTCCTCTTCACAGTTTTACTTGGGCCCCATTTAAGTGGGGGAAAAAGAAGAAATTTAAGCAATGGTAGCTTTGCCTATGTTGTTCCAACCTTAGCTCTTCAATTAATCTAGACTAGCAGTCAGTTCTTTGTCATCATGTTTTCCTAAAAGACTAGAGGATAAAAGGAAATTCAACACGATTTTTTCTCTTGCTATCCTATACTGTATGTAATACCATACAAGTCACAATTAGGCCGTTTCTACTATAAGTGCTTACAAGAATCTGGCCTAAGTGTTGTACCACGGCACACATCTGTAATCTCAGCCATCAAGAAGCTGAAACAGGAAGATCATGAGTTCAAGGCCAGTCTGGGTTACCCAGTGAGACCACAAATCAAAAGCAAAACAAAGAATTGTTTATGACCACAGTCAACTGCTTAGTTGTCAGGCATTTATATACAGAAGAAAAAAATATGTCATCTTATATATTGTGACATTACATATAGCATGTTACTAAAATATTAAATTATTACCCAAAACATACTTGCTTTTGAAAAATAATGTATCCTTCTGTATTATAAAAGAAAAAGGAAAAGTTAAGCGAAAAGTACCCTGTCACTGCATGCATCCTGAAGAAGTTGTCTTACCTCTGTTTACATATGTCTCTGATGGATGCAGCTTTTGCAATCAGTTTCTCCCACTGCAGCTCCTTGCCCACAGAGAGAGAGGGTGCATCAGACATGGCCATGAAGCGCTGCAGTTCAGGGTACACACGATCTAATAAAATCATTTCACAAGAGATAATTTGCTAATTAGAGGCTGAATAACCATTATCTTTTATGCAGCATTTTCACCTCCAAATCTGCATTTGCATTTGGAAATTATAATGTATCTCTGCTAATCAGCAGAGAATAATGCTGCTCTGATTATAGAGGTTTTCCTTACAGACCTGTGCACTGTTCATCCTAGAAAACAAGTGGCCAGATCACACCCTTTCTATAAAGCCTCTAATCACAAGTTTATTTCTATTACTTTATCAAACAAATGGAGAAATAAATGTCAGAAGTAGTGCAATAAGGTTATTTTATGTTCTCAATTTCTGAGTCAAACAGAAGTGACTGTTTTACAGATCAAGTACACCACAATAAATCAAAATTTGTCAAGGTAGTCGTTGATGGTACCCCCTACTATTACTAAATCTGAGCAGCATTGTCACATGGTTATTTTCTTCAGAGAAAGGAACACGTTTAATATGCAACAAGTGTATAGCTAGGCTTACCTGCTTTTCCCACAGAGATGTCAACAGGCGTAATGTGACAGCTCTTAGTCGTGGTGTGGTCCCCAGCAGTTGAATCACCCGCAGAATCTGCCCTACGCATACCTGGAAAAGTATTAAGGAAACGGTTTTCATGGAGAAAGGCAACCTCAAGGTTGCAAACCGCATTTTAAAGTCTTTGTTTCAAGTAAAAACTGGAGTGTAAGCTTGCATAACTCTTCCCCATCTTCTGAGAACAAGAGAGGTAGCTTGGGGAGGAACTAATCAGCAGTTTGGGGAACAAGAGGCCTAACAGCAAATGTGAAAACAGAGATTTAGGGATTTAAATGAATTTTTACATACTGTAATAAATTTATCCGTAGACATTATCTACTATAAAACAAAAATAAAAGGGCAAGAAATAACCTTGGAAAAATGAGTCCTAAAATTTCATAATAGGAAATAGAAATCAAGAGTAAGCATTTAGGTTTCTACCCTTCTCCTCCCACTAAAAAGTTAGTCAATTAATATATGAAGTAGAGATAAGTACCAAATATTTAGGTTTCTCTCCCCACCCCCTAAAACATTAGTCAAGTGATATACTAACCTTGTGAACACCAAGTGTGGGCAAAGTATATAATATATGATTATATGATACAGGGTCTAAGGGTCTTCCCAATTTGAACATCAAAACTGGAATCAGATTTGGTACCTAAGACAAATTTAAAGGACATGTAAATTAGGCCGTGGTCTGAACTCTACAAATCAAGCCCACCTCTTATTTTTCAAAGCAGTAGTATGGCTGTGGATGAATTAGAAGGATTAGAAATGTCCTATTTGTTATTAATGGCAATTTCATACTAACACTTACATTCCAAATCTATTATAATGAACTTCCAAACAAGAGTTAAAATCTGCATTTCTTAAACAACTATGATACCAAATAATAAGGAAGTTAATATGTAGGCTATCCACAAGAAATTTATAGTTCAGACAGTGAACACTTAAGCTACACAAACAGTAAATAACTCCACACAGAGATATATCCACTTAGGTTATTCTCATGTGAAATAATTAAAATCAGGGTCCTACAAAGGAGGTGAGTAGTTTAACATGTCTCTATAAGCCCTTGTTTCTATCTCTATGCATTACACAATAAAATGGGAAAAAAAAAACAACAATGTATTCATTGGTCATGAGAATAAATGTTAAGGTAGTATTTCCCACACTGACTCCATTCAGTGAAATCCCAGCTAAAATTACTTGTTGGGTACTAGTCCTAAAAGCAAAGGAGGTTGAAAGCTAAAACAATCTCAAATGTCTATAGACAGAGTAGACAGAGAATGTGACAAAAAGACACAACTCGTGAAATAGGGAGAACGGGTGATTGCAATCTGCCCAGCCCCAGTGGATACATCCAAAAAACAACTTTTCTACCCACATCTGGGAAACAGGAAGAGTGGGATGGGCAGAGTGATTGGAAGAGGCAGATTCCCAGACAATCTGCTGTGAGCGTGTCTTCTCGAGCTGACAGAGAAGCTTCACCTGGGGTCACTGCCTAAACTCCCCTGCAGGGCAATGTCAGCACACATGTTACTGTAAAGGGGGGTCTCACAAGGGTCTATCCAGAGAGAAGGAACCATAAGCAAATAATGGCTAATGAGAGAGAAAATTCACTTTTCCTGGGGATGAGTCCCTTAATTGTTTATCCAATAATAAGTCCTGAAATCATACACATACTAACAACACAAAACAGACTTAGCAGGTTGTAGTCATATATTTATACACATACATATGTAATAATAACAAAGGGAAAATAAGACACGAGTTTGAGAGTAGGGAGCATGAGAAAGTTGAGGAAGGACAAAGAAGGACGGAAAAGATGTAATTTCATTGTAGCTGTAAAAAAAACTTTTAATTTTGCAAAACACAAAAGAAACGAAACAGCTGGGTACAGTGGCATACGACAATCACAGCACTAAGGACGCTGAGGAGGAGGAATACAGGTTTAGATACTAAGGACTAGAGGTTGGGGCCAACCAGGGCTCTACAGTGACTTAAATTCTGCCTAGACAAAAACAATCAAACAAACAAACAAAACAAAAACATCATGCTGTCTCAAAAGAGCATGAAAAAACTCTCCCTAAAGTAACATGTGATTCTTTACATAATCCAAGCCTTAGCTTAATAGGCCAAAGTGTAATCCAAAAACCTAGTCCTCCACATTTCAACGGCTTGAATCCTTTATTTACTGGTTTCTTCTAAGCCTCTTAGAAGGCATTGACTTTAATTTCAGGAAGGAAGAATGTCCTTTTACCCCTACCACGAAAACGTGTGACAGCTAAAATATTAGTCTGCTAATGATCCTTGCCATGTGTATCGCAGCAGTGCCTGAGCTATGCTGGCTATAAGCTCACGGCACACCGCCAGAATTCCTAAGGAGTTTCGCAGGTTATAGGGCTTCGCCAGCACAGAGACTCCATTGCTCTCCGCCTGGACAAATGAAGGAAGACAATTTTTTGAACTGGTTTCTTATTTCCCGTTTTAATTAAAAACAAAAGGTTATCTTAGATTGCTTCCACGGGTCTCAATCAATTATCTGCTGTGTAACGGTTTCTACCAGGACACTCTGACAGATCCTTAGTTCTGGGAATGGCAATCAGAGTGTTTAGTGGCATTTTATAAAACAGTGTATTTAATCATGTGGCTTTTAAACAAATGTCTTAATTATACTGTCAGTAGAGAAATAAAATGCTGTATTTATGCCCTAAAAGTAGAGCTGCTTTAAGAGCCTTAGACCTCAGGAAACATCAGCCTTTTCTGTCTGCTTCCACACAAAAAAAAGTCAGAAATGTTCACACTGGCTATTCTACATCATCTCTATATCCTTAAGACATGGTAAGACACGGTAGCTGACGAGCGGACACTGTGGGTCTTCCCTCAGCACATATGTAGCAGAGGGTTGCCTTGTCTGGCCTCAGAGGAGAGAATGTGCCTAATCCTATAGAGACTTGATGCCCCAGGGAGGAAAGATACACTACTGGCACATCCTCTCAGAGGCAAAGGGGAGGGGGGAATAAGGGTAAGAGCTCTGTGAGGGGTACCAGGAGGGGGCAATATTTGGGATGTATAAAAAAAGATTAATTAATAAAAATATAATTGGGGAAAAAAAGACATATCCCAAATTGAGTAGCTATGTAGGATATATATATATAAATTGGGGGTAAAAAAAGACATAATGACCCAAGTTAAGTAGCCATGTAGGTAGAATATATACTAGTATTCTCCGATATATAAAAGTTTAAATGAGAACAGCACTAAACCTGTCTAAAAGGAAATGTTAACAAGACCTGTTGTAAATGAAAAGCAAGTACGCTAGACAGCACCACAGAAACACAGAAAACTCTAAAGTTCACTTGAAAAGTAAATACATAGACAGTCAAAATCCTATATTATGGTAACAAGACATTTATCATATAAAACACAAACGATTTTTTTGCATTTATTTAGTTGGAGATAAAGGAAGGAATGCCACCATGCATGTGTGAAGATCAGAGCTTAAACTAAAGCAACAGTGCTCTCATTCTAAGGATCAAACTCAGACCAGCAGGCTTGGTCGCAGCACCTTTAGCGGCTGCTCCAGTTTGCTGCCCCATATATATATATATATATATATATATATATATATATATATATATATGTATGTATGTATGTGTGTGTGTGTGTATGCATATATATATATATATACATACACATATACATATATATATATATCTTTTAATTCTATTAAATGAATTAGAAGGCAAAAACATAAATACTGTAGCTATGAAATATATAAATAGACACAATAAAGGTAACGTTAAAAGAAAAATAAAGAGCAGGGTTTATATATTGATTGGCGTTTATGTACACAAATTATCAGCTGAAAAAGACTGCTGCACCTAAATGATGTTTTATATGATGCCCATGGTAACTGTAAAGAAAATAATCATAAAAATACACGAAAGAAAGTAAAGAAGCAATGCAAGAATAAACACAGAAAAACAAACAAAAAAGTAGCAAAAGACGTGCAGCAAAAAGCTACCACACAGAGAGGAAGCAGTTGGCAACTGTAAGTTCTGTCACTAACTTCACTTAAGGTTAAGGGGTTCAGCTCCACCCAAAGGACAAAGCAGCTCAATGGATACAGGGCGAGGTCCAGCTGTGTAGATTCTGCAGAACACTGACTTGAGAGCCAAAGGCACAGGGCCGAGAGCAGAGACACTCTACACAAGTGGTGATCAAGAGACAGTCGGAATGACCAAAAACATCAAGCAACAAAAAAAGTTACTTTTTTTAAATCAACAAATTCAAAAGTTGAAAAAATAATAAATAAAACTAACATATGATCTAGTAAACTCACTTCTTAGCATTTGTCTATAACAAGCAAGAGGAGAACTTCAAGAAGATATTTACAAACTCATAATCACTGCAGCATTATCCACAATCATCATTCACAATTATTCACAACACAGACAACCTAGATGTCAACCAAGGCCATCAATGGATGGGTGGAGGGACACAGTGCTGCCTGTACTACTCTGCCTTCAAAGAGAAGGAACCCTATCACATGGACAACTTAGCTGAGCCTTGAGGAATTCTGCTTAGAGAAGCAAGCCAGGCACAAAGAACAAATACCATGTAATCCACTGAAATAAAGTACCAAAAGAGGCCAGCAAAAAGTCATAGTAGCTCCTAGCTGATATGGGAAGGAAATGCGAGAGAGCGCTGCTCTGTAGAGACAGAGCGTCAGTAATCAGCAATGAGAATACGCTTGCCATCTACTGTACAGCAATCTTTAGTTTGCAGTGTTGCACAACATTATATGTATTGTATAAATATCTACCGTATAACAACGTTCATATAGTTAGCAATATTATACAATATTATACTTAGAAATCCGTGAGGTAGATTTCACACTGTTGACTTAGTTGAGAAAGATTTCACACTGCTGATCTTTTTAACCAAGAGAAAAAGAATCATGGATTCGTTTGTTAAGAGTAAGAAAGGCTGGTCATCATGATCCTGCCTTTGTACCCAGCATGCAGAGGCCCAGGCAGATGGCTCTCCATCAGTTTGAGGCCAGTCTGGGATACAGGGTAAGTCCCAGAACAGTCAGGGCTAACAGCAGTCCACATCTCAGAAAAGGAAGGCAAAAAGTCAGAAAGACTTTATGCTTTGTCAAGTTCATTTAATTTAACTATTTTATTTTCTGTATGATAAAATTGAAACCCATAAGGATCTTCATTTATTAGTAGCCAGAGAATGATGAGAATTCGTGTCTCAATATACTCAGCTACTATTTTATGCCACAGTAAAAAGAAACAAAGATTTTAAACTTGCTATTACAGGAATATGGAGTTATATGAACCTTCTGCCATTAAAAAGGTAAAAAAAAAAAAAAAAACCTCAAGTGAAACACAATCCTGCATTTCCCTGGAATCAAGAACATTAAAATTGAAATATAACAATTTAACTCCAATTCCAGGAAAAATATACATGCTGCCAAGCCTTTAATAGGACACACACACACACACAACACACACACACACAACACACACACACACACACACACACACAATCTTACAGATAGCTCTATAGTAAAAATCATAAGCAGCACTATTTACTTACAGATGACAATGTAAGTGCTTGTTACAATCTCAGTCATCAAATATGAGACTTTATAATGCTTATAACTAGTTCTCTTTCTTAAGAGAGGCGAGGCATGGCTATCACTAAAATGAAAATATACCAATAAACACATAAATAGAACATTACCAGGGAAATGGAACAAAGAACAAGGTAATCGTCCAACAGAAGAGGGAAGCAGACACAAGAGTGTCTATTTCTCTTCTACTTGCCAACTGGTGTCACAAACACTAGGCAAAAGCACCACAAAGTGCACTGATGATTCATGTTTTATTCGAATCCCTGTGCTGACCCACGATCAAAGGGCATTCCAAAGACCTGCATGGGGAACCAGAGGAGTGGCAGCACGAGTTCAGGGGTGGTGTGAACAAAGCACTACCCATTTCTAGCATTAAAGCAAAAGAAGCCAGAGGCAATGTATACAGTCAGCCTAAGCAAATACAAGTCCAGAGAGGGAGGGCACCTGGTGCGGAGTCTCTGCGCCTGTGCTCACCTGAAAAGAGCTAGGACTTCCTCACTGGCCTTCGCCTTCCCCACAGAGGTACTGTGCACACAGTAGGGGCATTCCCTTCACGCCCTTGCTTTTAAGTGCATCTCCTTGAACACAGTTCCTGCCACCATTTCTCCAAGGTCACCCACACTCCACAGTAAGCCCACGGCTTTCTTACACAGGCTTCTACACCTTGGAATTTAGCAAATGCCGGTCCAGTTTTGCCTAAAACTTAGCCCTGTGAAATGTGGACCTAAATTCTACGTGTGCAAGTTTCTTTGCCACTTCTCAAAGACTACCAAATAATAAATATGCACAAGACTATAAATGAAAAGGTAAAACACAAACGTTATGTTACAAAAAATGGTAATGACTTGAGTTGTGTCTATAGGCATAGGCAGAAATGAATCTAAGAATTTTAATACTTAAAGGGCCTTTTTAAAAATCCTTCATTTGGGGCTGGAGAGATGGCTCAGTGGTTAAGAGCACTGACTGCTCTTGCAGAGGTCCTGAGTTCAAGTCCCAGCAACCACAAGGTGGCTCACAACCATCTGTAGTGAGATCCGATGCCCTCTTCTGGTGTTTGAAGAAAGTGACTGTACTCACATACATAAAATAAATAAATCTTTTAAAAAAAAAAAAATCCTTCATTTGAGGGGTTGGAGAGATGGCTCGGTGGTTAAAAACACTTGTCTTTGCAGAGGACTGGGTTCAGTTCCCAGCACCCACATGGCAGATCACGACTACCAGTAACTCTAATTCCAGGCTGACTTCCTTGGCCACCAAGCCATGTACATGATGTACATATATATATATATATATATATATGTATATATATATATATACATATATATATATATATGCAGAAAAAACACGCAGACACATAAACTGAAATCTTAAAAACAAACCTCTTCACCTTAGTTGGATGTTGTATGACACACATGTATACTCCCAGCTGCTGGAAAAAATGAGGCAACAAAACCTCTCCAACCCAGGAGCTATAATCTGGGTCACACAAGCGTGCACAGACATACCTCCACCCCCTACCCCCACACACACAAATCACTCTACCAAAAAAAGGACATTATATACAATTAGGCTTTTTAAGATTAATTAATTCCTTCTTCCTCAATTACCTGACATTTCTAATTATAGCATCTGCTTATTGCTTAAGTAATTCATTGGAAAGCAGTCCACTGATAGGTAGTGAAAAGCTAATTATTTCCTCCACATATAAGGAATCTGTAGACATCAAAAGTAAGGTAAATGTGGTATAATTTTACTCCTCTGAGATTCAATTATAGTTACATCACAACACCATCATTAAGCAAATAGTCTTAAGCACTGGCTCTCCACCTTCCCAATGCTACAACACTTTAAATACAGTTCCTCATGTTGTGATAACCCCAATCATAAAATTATTTTGTTGCTACTTCATAACTTCAATTTTGCTTCTGTTACAAACCATAATGTAAATACCAAATATACACAGAATACTGAGATTCAGGATAGCAGCTGTACAACCACACTCGACACCCCATCACCCCACCCCACCCCACACCACTCTACCCTCCCACCCGAGATGGACAGTGATGCAGAATCTCTTGTGTACTGTATGGTCGCATCGCTTGTAAATAAAAAATCCTGGGGCCCATAGGAAAGGGTGGAATAGAAGGTGGGACGTCCCAAAGGCAGAAAATATTCTGGCACAGAGCCAAGCAAGGCATTGGCCCAGGGAACATGGAGGAGGTCAGAAGTACAGGAGCTGATCAGAGGTAACCAGCTATGTGGTAGAACTTAGACTAGAATAAATTAGATAATAAGTTATATTCTACTAAGGAAATAGCCAAAGTTTGTGGCCTAGGTATCTGTAAAAAAAATACTTGAGTCTCAGTGTCATTTTCTCAAAACCTGGAGCCAGGAGGAAAAACTTGATTTTACACAGGGACCCTCAGGTTGAAAACTGATGGTCTAACTGGTTGTGCTGTTTAGCCTTTGGCAGTCATCTGAGGTTAAGAGAAGAAAAAGACAGACCAACAAACAGACCAGACAATCCTCTTTCTATGGGCTATAGCTCTCTAGCCTTATTCTAATCTCGCTTGTGTGCCTGATCTGTAGTGACTTCTCCAAGAACAAGTGACGTAACGCTATCCATCTCCTGCACACACTATAGCATATTTCAGGTGACAAACTGGAGCTCCAATAGAGGTGAGAACTATGTCAAAGCAATCTAGTTCTGAGACCTTTGTGGCTGCCATTGAGCCCTACAAGGTCAGCAATGTCATATTTTCACCTCATCACCCTCATACCTTACATACAGATTCATTTCTGCCTAAAGGATCCCGAAACTTCTCCAGCTGCCTGAATTTCTGTGAGCAAAGTGGATCCTGTGACAATGCTGCAATCGTTTTCTCTACAAATGAGTATTAAAAGCGAATCATTTGCAAAGTAAAGTACTTGACAGTAGGATAATCAAATTAACATGGAACCAGAAAATTGTACCTGTCAGATAAAAGATTCGGTTATGTCAAAAGCAGACACACTAAGATTTGAAATGTAAATTTCCCAATATATCAGAAAATAAAGTCAATAATGCGGCAGCTCCAAGAATCGCTGCACATTACAGGAAGGTGAATTTTGGTAATGGATCAATAGAGGAGTTTGAGATATGCTGGCTATCCCCCAAAACAAATGTGACTTCCTGGGAAGGCTTACTACCTTCTGGCTCCTGACTATCTCTTAGCATCAAAGGGTCTACAGACACACAAAAATATGACAAGAAATTTAAACCATCAGAAAAAGTGTCTGACCTCATTGTGAAAATGTAACTACTGAAGAAGAAAAGGTACTATAATAAACTTTAACTCTGCCAGTTGCTAACACTTTGATAACTGAATTCCTGGAGGTGTTAATTTCCTTCCAATACAGCTTTTACTTTCTACCGTGTGAGCTCCTAGTCATTGGAGAACTGATTGGTAGAAGTGAAGTTAAAGGCCAGTAGCCTCTAAGTGATGTAGAGCATGAGGATTTCTCCTCCATTACAGAAAGTCATCTTGCTACTTGTCTGTCCCTGGAAAAGGGTTTTCTGTCAGAAACAGAACCTAGAGTGTAAACACTGTGCAATGAGATATAACTATGTATATACAATGAAGTGAGCAACTACATACTAAAACCAGAGGAAATCCATATCTTGATTTTAGTACAAAAAACAGAGAGAGAGAGGTTGAAAGGAAACCGTGAGAGTCAAGTCAACTTCCTAGGGTATTAAAACATCAGCAGAGATTAACAGTGTAACTTAACCTTATGCTAACCATGTAAGAAAGGTGCTACTCCCCACCTCAGCAGTGGAAAAGAGAAGACAGGGTCAGTACAGTTGCTAACAGGCAAGTCGTGCTCCAAAGCCTTTCTTCCCCACTTCAATGATAATGACTTGGAAATGGAACTTTACACCTCATAAGTGAATCTATAAGGTCTTAACCCCCAGGATTGACAGTAAACATTGACCTGATCAAAACGTTACAGTAACCAAGATTGAAACAAAGACTGAAGTAACAGTAACTTTCTAAAGAAGAAAAAAAAACACCAGGAACATGGGGGTGGGGGTGCAGCTGATATCAATCTCTGGAAGCAATGAGCAACGGTGGAGACTGGGTGTCTTGCCTGAAGTGAACACTGTAAACTGCTGTTAAGAAATGACGGGAAACAGATCTGGATGCCCTTATCTTGCATCATCTTCTGCTTCAGGGCAAATCATCAGACTAGAGATGAAATGAGCATTAGGAAGCTGACGCTCGCATCAATGGCAGGAGCATGATGGGGTGGGTGATAAATTAATCAATAGATGGTTTAGAAAAACCAATTAGCTAGCAGGGAAGGGTAAACCAACAAGAAAAAAAAAATTCCACATGGTTTTAGGAATTATACCTAATGAATCATTTTAAAGAATTTAGAAAAATGTAAGGCGAAGGCGAGCACGCTCCTGGGACAGGTAAGAACTGACTGAGCATTAACAGTGAAAGCCTTCTTAGAGTATGATAGTCTCTGCTGTGTGGCAAAATGCCTCTGCCAATCAACTTAATGAGAACAGGTTTGTTTTGGCTCATAGCTTCAGAGATTTAGTTCATGGCCACCTGGCCCTGTCACTATGGATGTACAAAGTACAGTACATGATGGCAGGAATCTGTAATCAAGGATGTCTGTCCACCTCATAGCCACCAGAAAACAAAGTGGAAAAGGGCAGGACGGCTCCCTATCCCTTCAAGGGCAATCCAATAACCTACTTCAACCTTCCAAGCACTCCTTTTCCAGGCCTCAACACTTCCAGTGGTATCACAGGGGCAACCAGGCCTTTAACAAGTAGGCCTTTGGGAGCCACTCCAGATAGAAATGATCTGGGTGAGAATTGATATGGATTAAGAACAACAGCCAGCAAAAGGAATAAACCCAATCACCTGGCGGGGAAGATGCAGATTAGCCTGGTAAACTGAGTTCAACCCCAGGAACTCACATAAAGACGAAAAGAAATACCCTACTATGCAGATTGTCCCCTGTCTTCTAAATGTACACTGTAGTAAATGCACCCATGTGCAAACGAATGAACACACGGATGGGCAGACAGACAGACACACACACACGCACGAATATTCCAAGAAAAAATGGTAAAATTTCTTACTATACACTTCCTACCCAAATCCAAAATGGGAAAACACATAAACGGAAAACTTGGAAACAAACAAAAAAAGATAGTAACAAGGATCCAGGGAGATGGCTTGGCTGGTAAAGTGCTTGTCAAGCAAGAATAAGGATGGAGAACTAAGTTCAAGCCCCGCCAACCGTGGGAAAATGTCAGCTGGCACAGAAACACACTATCAGCATGGGGACACAGAGTCTGGAGAGGACCTGAGGCTTATACAAAATCCATTCTAGGCAAACAAGTGGGCTCCAGGTTCAGAGAGAGACCTTGCTGCAATAACTCAAAAGTGGCTGACAAAGACAAGGCTGACCTCTGGCCTCCACATGCCCATATGTACCTCCCCACATATAAACATGTGCACATAAAAAGTCTGCAGGAACTATAAGAACATTCAATCTCACTACTGTTTACAACTGCAAATTATCAGACAACTGACTATTGGATATTAAAGTTTTGATGTAGATTCAAATTATGCAATAGAAGGATATAGCAAAATGGTCAAATAATTCTGGGGTGTAATAAGACTGCTTCTAAAGACAAAGTTTCAAACTCTACTTCCAGTGGCTGGAAAGATCAGTAGACCATACACTTCCCTCAAGCAATGGGACTCCTGTTAGGTTCCCGAAGCTGTGAGTACCTGTAACCCTGCTGCAAAAGTAGACAGGCAGGCCCCTGTGGCTAACTGCCCAGCTACCCTAGCCTACTTGGTAAGTTTCAGGCCTGAGAGAGACTCTGCTTCAGGGAGGGAGCGAGGCAAGGAGGGAGGGAGGGAAAGAGGAAGGAGGGAGACAGACAGACAGACAGACAGACAGACACATGCACGCATGCAGGCAGGCAGATGTAGATGGTGTGCCTGCAGAAAAATATCTGAGGTTGATCTCTGTGTTCCACAGGTGCAAACTTGCACACACATGTTCACACACTACACACACACACACACACACACACACACACACACACACACACACGTGCGCACACATCAACACATGTAAAAAGCCCATCTCTTGTCTAGGATATGCTTCAAAAACACCATCTCCAAATCAGAGACTGGAGAACAGCATGCAATTCAGACCACTCCTAAGTACAGAACACTAGGTTCCTAAACTGCTCCTCTAGGTATGTTTGAAATCTTTCAGGATCAAATGTTTTATTTTAAAGCATTTTATTTCAGGGCTTAGTAAGGAAAGTGCCTGCCTAACAGGCACGAACCCCATACCCCATGGAGAAGTCCCTCAGAGTGCCATGCACTTGCAATCCAAACACTAAGGAGAGATACAAGCAGACGCTGTGGCCCACAGTTCAGGCAGTCTGGCTGATCTGTCAAGATCCAGTCCACTGAGAAACAAGGGTACTCTGGCCTCCACACACTTGTGCACAACACATAGGTGTACATGAACACACACATGCATAATAATGAGTTTTTGATCTAGTATTATCTATATATGACTGAATATTTTAAAAGAAATGAGAAATCCAAATTTAGGAGATAAAATTTCTCCAAAGCAATACATACAACTGCATGTACTGTTTCTGTGTCAGAGCATAACAAATATGTGAGACAAAATTAAAAGTGCCATATTAGAATATCTCTGAAACTACCGGGGGGAAGTATTGTTGAGTAGTATTTCTTGTAACTAAAAGCAGGCATAGGGGAAAAAGAACAACATGGAAACTTGTGTATCTGTAACAGAGTAATACTGTGAACATGGCTCTGGTAAGAAGAGTTGGGCAGGTGTGAGAACGTGAGATCTACCCTCAACACAGGCAGAGGGGAGTGGAGAACACTGAACATGGAGGGAGGAGACGACAAGAGGAAGAGGAGGAAGTATAATACCACACTTGCGAGATGCTAATGTGTGCACTTAAATATTAAAAGGCCAGGCACAGTAGTCTATGCTTTTAATTTAGCAATCGGAGGTCTGTAGACTTGCCATGAATATGAGTCCATCCTGGCCAATGCTGTGACCATCATACCATCATGGGTTACAAAAACCTTGTCTCAAAAAAAAACAAAAAAAAATTTTTGAGAAAAAGAATGGAGCTTGCAATTACTCCAGCTCTACTATGTTAAAAATTAGAACAGCCCAAATTAACCAAATCAACACTTAAGTATACATTTGTGCCATAAAGAATTAATGCAAGAAGCCAGCTTCTATGGAAAAGCCTTCTTGCAAGGCTGCCCTTGGGTAAGGTGTTGGCAAATGAATTTGGGGGTCATTCCCACTGTCATTTAATTAAGAAAACCTGAATAATAGCAATGTACAGAACTCCTCACCTAAGCAGTCTAAACAGTGCCTTCATACCCCCAAGGTTCTCATACACACCCAACAAGACACTGCATGACTTCCATCAGACCCTGTGCTGGAGGAATTAGGGGCAGAGGACTAATTTGTCTGATCTCCACAGTAATCAATCCCATGAGTCAATTTTCTCACTTATTTTATATTTTATTCTGTCACTCTATAACAGATCGCAGACACACTGAGTTATGTGAGTTCTTCTACCAAATCACTAAACCTCTGTGTAAGTCCTGAGGACCCCTCAGACTCAAGATCTCTCTATATATTTTGCTTAAAAAAAAAAAATTGCGTGGGGCCTGCAGGTAGATGGTTTGGTGAGGAAAGTGTTTTCTGGCCTAACTTAAGGAGCTGAGTTTAAATCCAGAGTACACATGTACTATACAGCTGAGCAGAGGAGCAGTCTATATAAACCCAGTTAACTACAGTGAAATGGGAGGGGGAGACAAGAGAGTCCTCAGAGGCTCATGCCCTGGCTGCCCTGTCAAACACAGCAGTGAACAGCAACAGATCCCACTTCAATCAAAGCAGAAGGCAAGGACCAATGCCTTGTGGTTGTCCTCTGACCTCCATATACAAACTGTGGTACACGTGCATGCACATGCACACATAATACACGATTAAGCACATGCATCGTAGCATCATACACAGAGAAATAGAGTGCCATTTTATAAAAAATAGTGTCGGGCGGGGGAGCTAAAGAATAGCTGGATGGTTATGACTATGCTCTTCCAGGGGACCTAGGTTCAGTTCTTGGCACCCACAAAGCCACAGCAGCTCATACCCACCCTTAACTCCAGATTCAGGTAACCCTATGCCTTCTTCTTGCCCCTAAAGACATTCCACTCATGGGTCAAGTACATATATGCAGGCAAAACACCCATATACATGAAATTATAAATAAATATTATCTTTTTTTAAAGTTGATGGCAGTAATATTGCTTAGTAGATTAAAGACTTTGATCCCCAGAGTCCACATAAAGATGTACGAGAGAACAAACTCTTAACAAACTCTACACAGTTGACCTCTAGCCTCCATTTAAGTCGGTTGTGGCATATATAATATTCACCCATACCCCCATATACAAATAATAGTTGTTATTATTAATAGATGGATAAATGCAAGGGTTTTTTTTTTTTTGGAAGACATTAAGAAAGCAGAATATTCTGGCCACGGTGACATTGCCTTTCATCCCAGCACTAGGAAGGCTGAGGCAGGTGGACCTATGTTCAAGGCTAGTTTGTGGGGATTAAAAGCATGCGCTACCATGCCCAGCCTTGCTTTAAATGTTATGGTGAGTGAGTAAAACGATCTGTGAGTGACTCAATAACAAAAGGACAAGAGACAGCCCCTGCTGCCCTACGCTCACAAGTGCTTTACAGTAGAGAACCCATCACCACGACCTCAAAGTCAACTCTGAAGACAAATGCAAAGTATGTTACCGGGGACATAAAGTATAATAGAACAAAAAAAAAATTCAAGATAGTCTTGGAAGCATGCACAATAGCAAGCAACTAAGAAAATTACTGCCATCCTCACAGGGGAGGGACAGATTCTACAAGTCTGAGAATTTATTGCCCAAATTTAAGATTTAACTAATTAAAATTAAATCTTGTGTTCCCCAGTCACACTAACCAAATTCAAATTCAAAAGAATTAGAAGTGTCAGGACAGCACCAACTACAGAAGACTAGCAACAAAACAGAAAGTTATACCAAGCAATGCTGTCTGACAGGCTGAGGTAAGCAGAGAAGCACCAGATATTGTGCTATAACAGCAAACGGAACAACTGAAGTTCTGGGTTGGATCGTTTTTGTCAATGTGGCACAAGCTAGGCTCATCTGAGACAAGGAACTTCAACTGAGAAAATGTCTCCTCTGATGGCCTGCAGGAAAGTCTGTGGGGCATTTTCTTAATTAATGATTCACATGGAAGGGTTCTGCCCACTCTGGGCTGGTGGGCCTTTGAGATTCAAGAAGCAGGCTGAACAAGCCACGGGGAACAAGGCAGTAAGCAACACTCCTCTATGACCTCTGCTTCAACCCGCCAAGTTTCCTTCCACAACAGATAGGGTTGCCCTGGGCTCTCAATGACCAGGGCAGACAGAATGGATGAGAAGGAAGCAGAGGACGATACAAGAGCTTCCTCACATGGATGACAGCTGTACTGGGAACATGTTCCCGCTTCTCTGTCTTCATCTTGGATTTTTCCAAGGTGCATCACGTTCTATGTCCTGCATTACTTTGCATAGACTCTGTACTGGCGGGGTTTGTGTGTCAACTTGACACAAGCTGGAGTTATCACAGAGAAAGGAGCCTCCCCTGAGGAAATGCCTCCATGTGATCCAGCTGTAAGGCATTTCTCAATTAGTGATCATTTTGAGTGGTGCCATCCCTGAGCTGGTGGTCCTGGGCTCTATAAGAATGCAAGTTGATGGCATTCGCCTATGTATTTGCTGCATTCTGGCTGTGTCTCTCAGGAGAGATCTACATCTGGTTCCTGTCAGCCTGCACTTCTTTGCTTCTCTTTTAACACTTCTTGTTCCCCTTTTAAAGAAGGAGTGAAGCATTCGAATTTTGGTCATCCTTCTTGAGTTTCATGTGTTCTGGGCATCTAGAGTAATTCGAGCATTTGGCCCAGAAACCGGGAACGGGAATAACAATCAAAATGTAAATAAGAAATACCCAAGTTAATAAAGATGAAAAAAAAAAAAAAAAGAATGCAAGTTGAACAAGTCAAGGGAAGCAATCTAGTAGGCAGCATCCTTCCATGGCCTCTGCATCAGCTCCTGCCTTCAGGTTCCTGCCCTATGTGAGTTCCAGTCCTGACTTCCTTTGGTGATGAACAGCAATGTGGAAGTGGAAGCTGAATAATTCCCTTCCTCCCATACTTGCTTCTTGGTCATGATATTTTGCACAGGAATAGAAAACCTGTCTAAGACAGGCTCCTTCTTTCTTATAACCTAGGACTTCAACCCACAACCTTTACAGCCAGGAAAAATAGTGTTTAGGGAGCCCAGTTTTGATCCTTTTAGGAAGAAATTACTCTAATTACTATTTGCTGTTCTAACTTTAGCCCTATGTTTACTTTGGTCTACTCTCGGACCTAGTTACTTGCTCACAACAGCGAAAAATGATGTATATTACACACAGGAACTGTGTTCCTTTTCTTGTATTTGCTCAGGACCATAATATATCAAGTACTTATCAATATGGGCTGAAATGTACTCAAGAAGAATTTTAAATTGAAAAAGTCTTAGAAAATGTAGATCTGTCAAAGAAAAAAAAAAAAAAAAAAAACCTCACCAGCATTCTAGCATGCTCTGGGTGACATTCTGAATGCCATACTTTGGCAGTTATTATCCTGCCTGTGATGGTGCTGCATGCCTGTAATCCCAGCAACATGAGGAACATTGTACATCAGGAAGATCTTGATGTTCCATCCATCTTCACCGTCAACTTTACTGGATCAGGAATCACACAAAGAGCCACAGGTGTGGGCAGATCCATTCCAGCACCTCTGGGCATGATGAACTCAGAAGACCCTCCCCCAGCAGGGGCGGCCAGCACAGCTGCTTCTCTTGCTTCCTGGTGGGGAAAGCATCATCTGACCCATTGCTCCCATTCCTGCCATCTTTTGCTACTATCAGAACCAGGCTTCTCTGTCTTTCCGACTTGAGCAGAAAACCAGCCCCTATCTGTGCAGTAATGCCCCAGGCCTTCAGAGTTGGGCTGAGACAGCTGAAGCATCCTGTTTTGTGAACTGTGCAGATGTAGGGTTCTCTGCCTCTCCAGTGAGTAAGCAACACCCTGGCTTATGCCCCTACTGTGAAAGCTAACCTAACTTATCTTTTATATAATAAATATTCATTATATTGGTTCTTTCCCTTCAGAAAACCCTGACCACCTCAGTTCCCAAGTTTAAGGATAGTCTGGGCTTCATAGGAGGATTCTGCCTTAAAAGAAATGAATTTTTTTCAACACACACACACACACACACACACACACACACACACACACACCGGTTCCTGACCATTAAGTTTCTAGTCTGTACTCTTAGACAGGATAAATCAATATTAAAGCATATTCTAAACACACATTCTCCATTTATGATGAGGATGAGCAAACACTGGGAGTTTTCAGTGGCTCTACACAGTTTGACCAAGCGCTCATCGTGATCTGTAACTTGTTGCCTGGCACTTTCCTCCGAATAGAGACCTTCCCTCCAAGGAGGAGGAGGAGGCTCATAAGACACTGAAAGTAAACACGTGTCAGGGAAAGAGTCACGGGGGAGGGGGGTATCTAAGTTGCCCAGAAATCACATGACTGTGTCAGCTGCCTGAAGGCTGTAAGGGGTTGCAGCTTTTGTGAGGCATCACCAGTGTTGGAGTTGGGCTTTTGAGAGATGCAGCTGCTTTTGAGTCATTGCTGATTTCCAAGTAAGTGTTCATGGACACTCCTGTTAGGAAGCCCAGTAGACGCTCACTGGCTCACCGCGTCGGAGTTGGGTGCAGTCAATACTTTGGCCTATCATGGGTTCCCTTTTTGAGGTGAGGAGATGTGTATGTTGTATCGATACAGGAAAAGTCTGTCATACAACATGGGTAAAGTAAACACTAGAAACATAGCCACCTTAATTGAGATGTCCTGTAAGAGTAAAATATAAAACAGATCTGGAAGGGCCTTCATGTCTTATGAAAATACTAACTAAACTGACTAAGGTAGCCACTCCAGTAACACTAAGTTCCTGTTGAATGGCAAATCAGCTGGAATTCAGTGCAAAAAAGCAAAAACAAGAGAGAGAGAGAGAGAGAGAGGGAAAGAGAGAGAGAGAGAGAGAGAGAGAGAGAGAGAGAGAGAGAGAGCACCTGCATGACTTGCATGCCCCTCACAGTGATCCCTGTGTCCATCCTCACAGCACTCCCAAGAAGTCATCAGAGGCTGCTAGAGATTCCAAGAACTTAGATTCAGTACTGAATCCAGGATTCATCCTCAGTCTCTCACTCTTACTCCTGCCTCCTGCCTGCTTTGTTTTGTTTAATACTCATGGGTGGGGGTGGGGTGGGGTGGCTAGATAAGGCCCTTAAAAATATTTACTAGTTTCTAGATTGTTAGAGTCTTCGGAGACAATGGTATTGAGCTGAATAATGTGTGCCAATAGTATGGTTTCAAAAATATCTAAGCAAAGAGGAGTGTTCTGGACTTTAAAGGGGGAAAAGGAAAATGAGATATTCCAACTAAATTCTTCAGATACAACAATATAAGTAGCAGACCAAGCTAAGTCATTTTTATTGAGCTCCTTTGTGAAAACATATTTATATAAGACTCAAACCCTGTCCAGCTTGGAAAATAAAGCAATATGCAGTACACACTAAATGGTCAATTTAATTTTTAATGAGTAGATGACACGGCAAGAAAGGTTCAGGACTTATCAATGGTAAATGTCTGGGAATGTCTTCATTGGCTTTTTTGAGCATTTTCAAAGAGCAGACACAAGGATTCATTAGCTCTTAGCACATATGAACCTGCTCCAAAGGCAGCCAAGAGAGTTGCTTAGCAACAGTGCATTTTGCATCTCTCATCATCCCCAAAGATGCTGCCTCTGCAGCAGCTAGGTCAAGCCTCTCATTAGCAGCCTGACAAAGGGTTTCTATCTCCCGTTCTACAAAATTATTTTTATTTCCAGGTGAAGCTCAAATATCTATATATTATTCCAGCTGACAATATATTTCCTTTCCTGAACTCCGTTTTCTTCCCTGCCCCCACTTCAACTGATATGCTTTAATGAACCCATCAAAATACCTGTAACAAAAGCAGGCACTGAGAAATCCAATAGAATTTATATCCCTATTCACACCACTCTAACTGGTCCATAGCTTTTGGGCAATAAAGGAAGAAAGCTTTAAAGGGAAGGAGGAAAAGAAAGGCACTGAAACCAAATAAGAAACGGAGGAAATGTCAGCTACTTGACTTCAAAATTAGCAAAACACAAAATGTATTCAAATTACTTACAATGCTATCCCTAACAACTTTATTGTTCCCATAAAAAGCTAACCTGCATCATCTAGCTAAAAGGCAGAAAATTTCAAAGTGGTGATAAACTATGAATAAACAGACAAATAGTGCTGAATATTAGCCATGGGAAAGGAGCCGCAGCCCCTACATTAATGACTATGTTATAAACACCTCAGATCAATAACTGTTTACTCAGTTCTAAAGAATATTTCATAAAATATTTACCAATCAACACAGTTTCCAAGCAGAACTGAAACCTGAATTCACATAATCTTTCCTGTATACCGTATGTAATCAAAGACTCTTAAAACGAAAGCAGATAGAATAAGCAGAAAGACATTTCACTTCATTGTATCTTAAAGTGCATAACCCAGCCAGCCTGGTGTCTGAGCCTATGCTTCCATGCACGCCCTCCAGAAAAGAAAATAGAAAGTGCATGGCATGTTACATAGACGGAGCGTGGCCCTAATGGACACTGACTAAGAACGGTCTAATGAGAAACATTTAAAAGCGACTGTTATCACACCACATCAAATTAGGAAAGTTTACTAGGCGATCTGAAAGGAATAATGTGATTGGCCTCCTGCACTCCCCACTCCCACCGTTTTTTTTTTTTCTTCTTCTTCTTCTTTTTTTTTTTTTAAACACAAACAGCAAAGAATGAATCTTCAGGGGGATTTCCCAGAAGGGTGTCATTTACCACTAAAATATTTCATTCCAGCAGTTGAAAGACCATAAAAGGGTGAATGTCCTCCAGAGTCTCTAATAACGGCAATAGATCTTGTGTTACTATTCACAAGTGACCTCTCAGTCAGCCGATTTAATTTTTTCCCCTGCAGCATGGTTGGTTTCACACACAGTGTAATAACAGTTTTTGCACAACAAGACAATTCATCCGATTAGGAGGACTGCATTAAGCCTTTCACGAACAGCATGTGTCACCACGGCTTTACCCCGGGTTTGATTTAAGACAACATAGCATATGCATGCATGGCTCTCCATTTTTCTACGGTTTTAAAAATGATTCCCGAGCTTTCTTCAGTAACTTTGCAGACCATTGCCTGTGCCCTCCGTGACTTCAAAAATCAACCAGGAGCTCATCAACTGCTCAATGAGTGCTGCCAAGATGCACTGAGATCCAGGCAACAGAAATGCACGCGAGATTCCTTCTTTCTGCATAAGCTAAAAATGACATTCTCATGTCTCAAAAGGGGGAGAGGAAGAAAGGGGGCACAGAGAACATACATGACCATTGGATTGACCTTCATTCATCATGGTATGACACCAGTGTATCAGTATTACAACAGTACATAGCTGAGATGCGTTAACCAGAGTGAGTTTGTAATTTCAACAAAGCACAAAATATAAACAGAGAAATCAAAGGAAAAGGTGTGAAGCGGCCATCTGGTAGTTGCTACTGCAATAAATGTGCCAGCATCATTCAAGACCCATAGAAGCTGAAACCTAAGAATATCCACATGCTCGCTCTCATGCTGCTGAGATTACTAAGGTTAAACCCATATTCCCAGCAAGAGCTGCAGTGACAGCTGGCAGAACTCTCCAGAGTTCCCTTAACTTTACAACCTCTAATTGATGCTGATAGGCCTGGTCGTCATCTCTCCACCACCCTGCCCCAGCCCCTCAGAAGCCTCTAATATCTGCATCTGGACAGGCTCCTTTGGGAAACAGGGTCAGCACATTGTCAGTATGGTGAAGGTGTCTGTACATCTCACAGCCCAAGAGGGATCCTCCTACGGCTCCATGGCCAGCAGCCAAACTTGCAGGATGAAGGTTTCATTAGACTTGGTGCAGGGAAACTGTGTCTGCCTTATCCATTCCACAACCCTTAGGAACCTTGCTGCTGTGAGCAGAGGCCTGTGTATTCCCCTAGAGACCTTCATCCCACTGGATCCTTAATTTCACCCACCTGAGTTTGCCCACATTTTCTTATAAGAAGTACTAGCACGTGTTTTGCATTGACAAAATCTGTGCACGTAAGCTGATGCTGACACTACAATATCTCTTTCACCATCAATGTTTGCTAGCCAGGCACACACACACACACACACACACACACACACACACACACACACACACACACACACACACACACACCCTCCAGCCATCACTCTCTTTTAGGTTTTGAAGGGCATCACTATTAATTCACTCTATCACTTATATCCCTCAAAAGTGAGAGAGGCCCACTGATGTGGACTAGGAGGAGAGACCAGGGAAGGACAGGGACAGGTTTAAGTCCCAGTCACTAAACTTGAGACAAGTAGGCTGGGATGTGTAGGATTCACAGCCATCCAGTCACTCTCTGAGAACTCTCATCCAGGCCCATCCTCCTCTCATTTCCTAGGCTGAGGGAAAGGCTAAGATGAACAACAGTTGTTGGACACCTAGCATTGTTCCTACCACACCATGGGTTCTCCTTGTTTCCTCACTTTTTTATATAAGCCAGAGACTCCACCAAAACTGTTATTTTTAAAATCCTATTATACACCTCATCTACCCCAAGTCGGATTTGCCCTGGTGGTTTAGAAATTCCCCCTCATCCTGCCGAACTGCATGGCTTCAGGAGCTCATTTTTCTCAACAGCTATATCCACTCCAGGAACAACTTCCCTCATCCCACGTACCCAGTTTAATTCAGAATGGCTTCTCGTCCGCACTGTGACCTGCTACCTATCAGTGCCTTTGCATATGGTCTGCATTCTGTCTAAATGTTTCCTCACTCCCCTTTGGAGAAACACACCGGCCCTCTCCTCTGTGTTGCAAGGATGCTTATTTACCTCCACAGTGGCAAGTATCTTGTCTTGTATCGACAGTCATTCTTAATGCCTCTATCAACCCACTGGGCCCTATCATTCCTGAGCGGAAGACGATATCCTTCCATCTCAGTGTTATCAGCACCTACCATACAGGAGGGCCGCAATAAACATATGTTGTGTGATTAAATGAGTGACCTGAAAACGCTTAATAAATAACATGGGGCCTAATAAAAACAAGGCATGCACAGTACCTCAAGCTGAAAGGTAACTCCATGATAATTGCACTGAACACAGATAAAGATGCACCTCTACCATTAAAGATTAAATATAATTTGCCGCTAAGTACACATAAACAGTAAAATGCCACCAGCATAATTATCATTAATAATAATTCAGAGTATGAGAAATAATGAAGATAGGCAAGACTGAATTTGAAAAGTACTAAAGAAATAAAAGTTGATTGATTTTGCATTTTTACTGTACCAAACCAATTACCCAAGTGTTACCAACCACCAGTCCCTGTGATAGGTCTTAATGAATAGATAAGTTGGTCATTTTAAATTAGCACACTCATCATATTAGTGTGAGCAAATTTAAACAGCTTAAAACCAGTAGCATCAATACCTGCTAATGTTTTAACTCAGCCTATATCAAATTACCACGAACTCTAAACTAATAAAGTTCACCTAATAAGACGCCAGTGTAATCTAACCTAGCCTAAATGTAATGACCAGGAACCCCACAATGTTTCATCCATTAGTCTGGATAAACATGACAATTTTGGGAAATACTTTATTGGTTTGGGAATAAAATTATATATACAATATATACCTGCTAACTATCAATTAAAAAGTAAAACAGAGGAACCTTCTAAGGATGCTGAGAAGCAAAAACTTTAAAACATGGCTTTCCTTAAGGAATTCTTTTCATGAATTCTAAATTTAAACTCTTTCTACTAAAAATTGCCTTTTAACACAATTTACATTGAAAACAACTATAGGTTACTTCAAAACACTAATTTCTCCTTACTAATTAATCTCATAGATCTTGGCAACTGCTTGATTCAGCAATACAATAAACTCAGATAAACATTTTTATGTGCTTATTTTTCTTTGCAGAGACAGTCAAATGTATAAATTGTCTTAAATGCAATTCACTCACACAAAAGGGTAAGCAATCAAGATAGCAGAACTCAGGGTCTCCAGAAGTCCAATCCATGCCCCACAGGCCTGCCCAAAGGACCCTCCCTAGTCACGTCTTAGGCATTTCTCTGCCTTTACTTGCTCCACAACTATGTGTGTCCACCCAGTGCAAACAAACTGACTTTAGGATGCTCAAATGTTATTTTCTATTAACATTTCTGAAAAACTCGTTTAAGAGCCTGTACTGCCTATGAGAAAACACTCAAATCTGGCGTTGATGGGCTAGAAGCCAAGTGCGTTCAATAGGCATGGGCAAAAATGAGACTTCCGGTGAAGGACCTAAAACACCCATCCAGCTTTGAGAACTCTGGAGCTAAACTCCACTATCAAATCAAGACCTATAATCTCACTGACAGCTACAGGACATAATATATAACTGGGATTGTGTGCTATGGGCTTTGACCGCCCAAAAGAAAATTAAATCAGAGACACTGAGGAGGGATGTCACTGGTGAAACTACAATTGACAAAGTAATCAAGAACCTCCGAAATGCATTCATTAATTCATTCTGCTGTTTATTCAGTGACATTGCTCTAATATAAACCTGTGTCACAGACAAATGTTTTCTAGCCCGTATGAGATGAAATGAGGCGATATATTTCCACTTCATTTTAAACTTGTATTTATCCAACAAGAGTTAATCAGGAACTATCTACTCCCAGCTGTCTGAGGTGGCCCCTCATGGGACTTAGTTGCCCTTATCTGGGCTCACACAACAGCCTCTCTACATTACAACACAGCGGGGTCTTCTGCAAGTGCTCTTACTCAATGTGGTCACATCTCCAACTGCCATAGCATTCCACATCCCAATAAAAGCATAGGTTGTACAGATGTTTTGATGACTGGATGCTGAAGAGAGATGCCTTCATGGATCTCAAGATCCCAAACTAAACCTCGACCGTTTTCAATGTGTCAACCACAGGAACATGTAATTTTCTCAATGTTTCCCAAACACTATTTTCCAAACAAGTAAAACACAGAATAATTTATTTGGTAAAATATTTCAGAAATGTTAATATAGTGACATTTGAGCATTCTGAAGTCAGTTTGTTTGCACTGGGTAGAAATACAGTTATGAAGCAAGTGAAGGCAGCGAAATGCCTCTCTCAATTATGAACATTCTGAGAAGCTATACATAAAATAGCTTTTGGCGCTTAGGCAATGGTCTCCAATTGGCATCCTGCCTTTGGTTTGGTAAGATCTCTTGATCTCTTCCTTTTGAGCTTTAAGCAGAGAACAAGGCTACAAAGGGTACCTCGTAGCCAGAAGGAAGTGCGCAGGCTTCCTTGTTCTGAATGTAGCATTAGGCTGCCCTTCATCAAATTCTATACCTGTTCTGAGTCAGTGACACAGAAACACCAAGATTTTGTTTTAGTATATTATTCATAAACTAGTAAGATTATTATGGGTTAGAAAAATCACAATCAAACATGCCTTAAATGGAAGCTTTAGATAACTGCTCATCTGTAGCTGCATCAGCAGTAATTCAACATAGTATTAAAGCTGAGGCAAGAAACTGACACAAAAGTGATTCCCTGGGTTTAGACCCTGAGCTTAATGCACACTGCTAAAAAGCCAGACTAACGGTTTAAAGCATCCTATTCCACAGATACCTTCACAAAGCATTTAAAGAAGAAAAACATTTTGACATAATATATTTGCTATACCCTGACCATTGTATTTTGGCCTGTGTTGCCTTTTGTCTAAGTGCCTCATGCAGATAAACTTATCCCAGTTTTTCTCAAGGCCTGGTTGATGTTATAGCTACCAGGAAATAGTTCAGCATTTCTTATCTCTGAAGGTCTTTAATCAAAGTACTGTACATGCAGGCTTCTTTTGCTGGCACGAAGAACACGATGACTGACTTCAGGGGGTAGCATTTCACAGAACTCAATGACAATAGAACAGAGTGCAGAGTGGCCAGAGACTCTTTGTGCACGCCCTTTTACAGAATATATCTTCTCCCTTTCTCACAGCACTAACTCACAGATCATTAAATCTCACGTATTTCCTATTCATTTTCTGTGTTAAAACATAGCTTATGACCCTGAGTAGAACTATCAAGGATTCTGCCCTGAAAGTCGACTTTTACTATTTGATAATATATGACTTTGAAAAGATCAGAAAGGCCATGAACCTAGCCACTTAAGTGATTTCAAATGGCTAAGCATATATGCATACTTTCACAAATGGAAAGAAAAAAAAAAGGCTCTGAAAACATCACAGAATAGTCAAAGATTAACAAGACCTAACAACCAAAACCTGAACAGGAAAAAAGGAACGCAGAGATAGAAAATGCAGGTGACAATGACAATGAAAATACACAAGCGTGACCTTCATCACCTTAGAATAAGAAGGTGAGAAAGTGGCTGGGACTTGAAGCTTTAGGAGACTACTGCTTGGGTCAATGAGTTAAGAGTATAAGGAGGAAGCCTGTGACTTCCTACGGTCCACTGTGTGAGTCTTTTGCCACCTGATTTCAGCCATGTGTAGAATCTAAAAAGGACAAGCTCACAGACACTACTAGAGGCTACTAGAGAAAGCTGAGAGAGGCATAGATCAATGCAGGCTAAACTACAGTAACAACAAAACCACTCTGGAAGATTCTGCACAGCAGGGTGACTACAGGTAGAAACACTCTGCATTTCTCAAAGCTAGAATAAATGCTAGAAGAAACAAAAGCCAGAATGAACACTGAAATACTATAAGAAACCCCATTAACTTACACAGTATTTGTTGTATATATTGGTTAATTTTTTAATTTAAAAGCCTTTCCTCTTTATATTCAATTTAATATAATCAATAAAAAATGCAATTGATATTCCTTATACACAGTATTAGTATACCTGAAAATGAGATATCAAAAACCTTCACTCTACCCAGAAGCTGGTGACCTTGATGACTAACATTTACTCGAGACATTAAGTTTTTTCATTAACTGACACACAGCAAGTACACAGTTATGGAGTGCAGCGGACACATGTTGAGATAAGTATCACCCTGGTGGCTGGAAGGGGAAAGGGACCATTAGAGGTAGATACAAAGAAAATTTTACCTGAAGCTGTCAGAGTAACTATGAATGAAACTCTGGAATCCAGAGTCACAATTGGCAAAGAACCAAAACACAAAATGCACAAGCACAGGCAAAGTCATGCAGAGTAAGGAAAAGTCATGTTTCGACAGTGAGAAATGCGACAGGATCTGCACGATGGACTGTGCTGGGAAAAGGTACTGAACTAATGCGAAGAATGAACTCCAGGTTCACAGAGCCAGAAGGCAGCCAGCATTTGCTCTGAAAAAAAGTTAACTTCTTAGAGAAGTTACACTAGACTCAGAGTAGCATTGCTGATTTGACAATCACTGTACATAGGTGGGCAACACTGCCTAAATGTTCAAATTTGACTGTCCTGAAGAGTCCTCAGTTGAACTTTAGAAAGTCTTGGTGTAGGCCTGATCCACACTGTCCCTTAATACACTCTGCAGCATCCATTTGAACATTTCCTCCTACTCACTTTCCACTTAGTGTGGCCAGAAGCTAAGCAAACCTGAGGCAAGGGAAACAATGGTCAAACAAGCATTGTTTCACACAAGCCGGGAAGCCATGTGTTTGCAATGTCATTTAGGCATCTCTTACAGGACTGTCATGATATACATGAAAATACATGGGTAATGACTTTGCTCACATTATAAGAAAAGTAGGAACTATTACTTAGAACTAATCAATAAGGACATGCTAGACAGTGTGGTATACTCCCATAGCCACAGCACTCTGAGAGGTTAGATAAAGATTATGAGACTGAGGCCATTTAGAACACATAATGAGTTAAGGTCAACCTGGCTACATAGGGACACTTTGCCTTAAAAAAAGATATTATATGTAGAAATATGACATGGAATCGTCTCTGTAAAAATAAAGCAATGGAGTTAAATCTTTCAAGATTTTCAGGGAAACTCATTCAGGATGATCATTCTTGTATGCTATTGCCTACCAAAAAATGTAAGTAATAAACTTTTTGTCATTATTCTGGGGATGTTTTTCCCCATTCCTCTACTGTATGTGTATAAATGTTTTGCCTTTACATAAGTATGTGCAGACCTGGTGCCAAGAGAGATCAGAGGAAGGTATGAGATCTCTTGGGAATGGAGTTACAAATGGTTGTAAGTTTTGGAAATTGAACCTGGATCCTCTCCAAAAGTAAAAAGTACTCTTAACTGAGCCACCTCTCCAGCCCTCAATAGTAGTGACATTGCCTGACCTGGGTTTATATCTTCTGTAAATTGAGTCTTCCGTGAGAAAAGTGAAAGAATTAGTAGCAATTGCTGATATTTTCTATGGGTTATTTTGTGTTGGTGTTTGTTTCTTTAACATTGCAGTATATATCCAGGTAACTTTTAAGTAGTATTCCCAAGGCCAGGACTCTCTCATATCACTTAACATCTTCTAAGACCCTACTTGCCTTAAACTACAGGAAAATGTATGCCTCATCATGAGGGAAGTGGAGGATGCCCTAAGTAATGCGATTCAGAGTCAATGTGTGCTGTTGACACAGGCATGGTTGTGTCTTGACCATAGCCTCAGACCAGTGGGGAAATGGCAAAGCCTTCTCCCTGAGGTGAGGTGTGGAGGGAATGGCAAAGCCTTCCTCTGGTCTGTGTGTAGTTATTGACAGTGCAGAAAATGTCCACCAGTTTTCTCCCATACCATCCCTCCCCCTGGATAGTCACAGCCCAAAAAAATGTTCCCTTATAGAGAACTGCTCCTATCAAGATTAGCTAAAGCTATCTCCTTGCTCAACTACCTGTAGGATGATGTCATTATGCAGGTGAAGGCAGGTACAAGGTAGAACAAGGCCTGTCACTGGACGAGAAAGAAGGGTGGGTGAGAGAAAAGTTTTAGAGAGGAGACTGGAGAGGAGAAAGGAGCAGCTGAGAGAACATGGAGGCAGATGTTAAGATTCCTCTCTGCACACTTATCTACAGGTTGTTATGAATATTCTTAAGGGATGGATGTATATAGGATTTTGTGTATCTAGATGAGCAAACTGTATGTTATCTAGGTGGGCAATTACATATTATCAATTGGATCAGAGGTTAGTGTGTTGTATGTTCTTTCATGTGTCGATTTAATTGAATCAAGAGAGTGTGTGGTGGCTGGAGACACTGGGCCACCACAGAATTGAGATGTGTATGTCTGGCCTGGTGGCAACCTGCCTTGAGAACTAGATGAGAGACTGTTGTCAGGCTCAGAGAGTAGCCATCGGCAGTGTGATATGGGATGGAGCAAAGCAGGTGAGACACTTTGCTGACTGAAATGAAGATATCTACCAGATATCTTGGGGCACTATGGTGCCAAATCTAGAGCAGAATAAAAGACAGCATTTTTAATAATTTTATAGCAACACCTACCTCCTTGTTCAGTGAGGTATAACGATCCTACGGCCTTAGTCAGCTAGGTGTATGTAATAATAACCCTGCCTCCTTGGTCATCTGCAGGCTATTATCCCACCTCTCTATTCAACTGTATACAATAAATATGCTACGCATTCCAGGATGCTGGGGCTTCTCCATCTGAGAGCTCAGACTACCTCATTCTAGCTTTTTTCTGTGTCTTTTCTTTAGGTCTGTCCCTGGAGCCATGCAAGGTCATGATAACACAAAGTCAGACTGAGAGGCTAAGAAGGAGAAGATACACTAGGGAAATACCAATAGATTCTGATAACTTACCATGTTTTTTATGACTACTCCTAGAAATAATCTCTATTATCTCCACTTAGAACAACAGTAAGAAGAATGTCACTATATACTTCAAATGTAGTTCATGTCTTTAAATGTATAAAGTGTTTTCTCTCACTGCAGCCCCACACTTTAGTCACCACACTTCGGTAATCCCCAAAAGCAAGGGCAGAAGGCAGCCTTAAAAAAAGGCTGTACCTCCTCAGTCTATTTAGTCTGATAAGAGTTTAAAGCCTTCCTTTAGTATTAGCTCTTCCATGAACTTCAGCCAACTGTCCTCCTACAGGGACAAATTCCCATTACATATAAATATAAATATGTGTCACATAGTTTTATAAACCAAAAAAAAAAAAAAAAGAAAGAAATCACTTCATGCAGAGTCGATTTCAATGCAAATGAATACACTAAATTTGCTTAGTCAAAATATTTAGTCCTTTCTTTTTGGCTGCTTAAACTGTAGCTAAAGACTATTAAAATAACAAGATTGATCACATTGTAATGAAAACAGAAAGAGAGAAGAACTCACTGTCTCCTAGTTCTACAGTACCACTTCCGTCTGCTCCCGTATGCTTAGTTGTGAGTTCTTAAGATGGCATTGTCTGTGGTTGGCATCCATTTGAGTAACAATATTTAAGCATTCCACTCTACCATGCATTAGGAGCACAGGATATTTTTTCTGATTTTCATCAAAACTATCCAAGAAGTAATCAACGGATGTAGAGCATGACTTAAATACACAGCACTGTTTAATGAAATCTTAATGAACAAGTCAATGAACCCAGGTGGTCATGCTAATGATTGCCATTTCTCTCTCTCTCTCTCTCTCTCTCTCTCTCTCTCTCTCTCTCTCTCTCTCTCTCTCTCTCTCTCACACACACACACACACACACACACTGCTTATATGGATACTAAGGTAAATAAATAAAACACGCGATGCTGCAGGTTGTCAGCCAGAACGTGGAGGAATCTGAGCTGAGCAACGCATCTGACTCTAGGACGAGGAGGAGATATCCCAGCACACTGTGTCTTTCAGAAGTTTAGTAATTCCCTAGATTTTGCTCAACAACTTTGTCTTCTTAGCAGACTTCCATGTCTATTACAAAGAAATTATCTTTAAGAAATCATCTGTTATGGTTTCGATACAAAAGGTATCCTCCAAACTCATGTTACACTTTGGTTCCAAGATTCTGAGAATCTAGCCTGAACTGACCTAAAAGCATCTTCACTACTGGTTGGTCTCCATGGTGCCAAAAGGCAGAGTGTCACCTGCTGGGAAAGAACTGTCAGCATCAGTCCTACTCAGCTGTGACCTATGTATCACATGACCAATCCACAAGGGAAGCCTTGCCTACCAGTACTATGGTGGCAGGAGTGCTGTGGGAGCAACCAAATACTTTATGTTTGGTTCTGATGCCCGTTCATGTCTGGTACCATAAATCTTGTCAAAAAGCCTTTGGTTAAGATGGACGTGAGCCTTCCTAATGTAATGTGCAAGCTATTGCTGTTTTCCTAAACAGACATGCTAAACATTCAGTTTATACCCACAGATTAGCACTGCTGTCAGCTTTCACCAGAAAAGCTTCTTTTGCAGTGAGCTGTAGTAAGTGAAAAGAGTCATAAATAGTCAACATGCTGAAAATAAGTGACTGTTAAACACTCAGCCTTAAATCATCCCCCGGAGGCTCAGGAAACACTGTAGAAGAGGGGACAGAGAGAACAGAAGAGCAGGAGAATGGGATGCAATATTGTAGAATTCTTTCTTCCAGGCATGCTTATGGCCCTCTTGAATTCTCAATAGCTGTGATTAACCGCATAAGATTGGAATTGTCAATGCTGTGACATAGAGGGCCAAGGGCTCTATATTAGTTAAGGTTTTAATGCTGTGAACAGACACCATGACCAAGTCCTTATAAGGAAAATATTTAATTGAGGCTGGCTTACAGGTTCAGAGGTTCAGTCCAGTATCATCAAGGTGGGAACATGGCAGCATCCAGGCAGGCGTGGTGCAGGCAGAGCTGAGAGTTCTACATCTTCATCTGAAGGCTGCTAGTGGAAGACTGACTTCCAGGCAATTAGGACAAGGGTGTTAAAGCCCACACCCACAGTGACACACCTACTCTAACAAGGCCACGCTACTCCAACTGGGGCACACCTTCTAATGGTGCCATTCCTAGGCTGAGAGTGCACAAACCATCACAGGCTCATAAGGCCTTCTCCCTCCCTGAGGCAGTGTAAGCCATGCCAGTTTGTAAAGTACAAACCTCTCCCTGAGAATCTATAGGCAGCTAATGAGAGAGCAATTTCCTTCAGTAGTAAGGTAATCACAATCCTATAAATAACCCTTCACCCTTATTCACTCATGTAAGTAACCTTAACCTTAATTAAATTCGTTTGTACACACATACACACACATACACACATACACGCACACACACACACACACACACACGAATGCATACATGCATGTCACAATAAAATGCCATAATAAAACCTGTTCTTTGTATAATTAATACATGCTAATAAAAATGTAAAAGTAAATAATTCATGTATTAAAAGCTTGGCTCCCATTGATAGAGCAAATCACTGAAATGTATCTGGACCATGGGGACTTTACTTCCTATATTGATCTATTAATGGGTTTACAAATTGATAGCATTATTGGAAGGTAGTGGAAAATCTGGAGGTGAAATCTGGTTTGGATTTCTATGACTGGTGACATACCTTTATAGAGTCTATCTTACCACTGGCCTGTTCTTCTTGTTTCTCTCTGCTTTCTAGCTGCCCCGACCTATGCAATTTTATCCACCATGCTTTTCCATGATGTTTCCACATGGCCACATACATAAATCAAACAGAACCAACCAACAATGGACTGAAATTCTGAAATCATCTCTCCTCCCTTATGTTCTTTTCAAGTATTTGTTGCAGTGACACTAATTCTGAGTAAAATATCCTAACTTTACTCCTCACAATTCTGGATGCAGTGATCCTGAAAGTTCATCCCACTTCCATTCTACCTAGAATAGGAACTAGCAATGTCTCATTATTTTATCATCATATTTTGTACTTTATAGACACATGAACCAAGAAGAAAGATCAAAGCATATTCTGTTCCTTGATTCTTTTTGGACTTTGAGGATGAAGTAATAAGTCTCTATAAGTCTTCTACATAATTCACAATGGGAAGGAAAAAAAAACTGCACCTTGAATATTCTACTCAGGCCAAGACTGACCTAAATGCTGGTCTCTTAAAAACTGTTAATGGGAACTTAAGATGAGTTACTATTACTGGTAGTCAAGAATTACCCTGCAACTCCTAAAACCAAAGGAACACACTGAGTGGATAAAAAATAACAGACAGATGTCTGTCTGTCTGCCTCTCTGTGTGTGTGTGTGTGTGTGTGTGTGTGTGTGTGTGTGCGTGCATATGTACCCTGTGTCAGAAGAGAATACGGATCAAGACAGACCACAGTATTATTTCAAGGGATTCTCCTTTGCATGATCTCCGGATGCCACCTGAGCTTCAACTCTAAGAGTGTCCTACACAGTGTCAACACTGAGGAAAACACCAGCTACAGGGAGGGTCACTAGAAAAGGTCAAACAGAGAACTAGACTAGAAGAGAAGCACAGGAGATGATTTACAGTACCTGTATATGATAGAAAAGAGGGCCTTTGCATACACTACAGCTTACTAGATACAACCAGTGAGCAGGACAAGCTGAGAGAATGAGAAACTCCCAGCACGCAACCTCCCACCATCAACATGTTTCACCAAGAACACCAAGTAATGTTTCTAACCAGGAATGCATGAGTTTGTATTAGAGGTGAAGTTTTTCTTCACTATGCCTGAAAGAAAATCTATGCATAGACACCAATAAACAGAATATAAAAAGTGCCATGTCTGCTGGTTAGAAAAGCCTTCCTTCACAGAAAACATTCTAGAAAGTCTAAGCAATAGAAAAAAGAAGACTGTTCTAAACTTATTTCTATTTTTAGAGGAGGAGGGAAGTCTTATTTATGTCTGACTGCTTATTACACTCAAGCTCCATGCAGACAGGATGACAACTGTTTATCCTCACAGCCTTGTCTGCAGATCAGGACCACACAGGGTAAGGATACAATGTTTCTGTTTATTAAATGACTGAGTGAAGACAGGATCAAACTGTAAGGAATCTATCATGGATTGATTAACCTGGGTCACGTAAGATCAATATTAGAACTAAAAAGAAATGCGCCGTGGAACAGGTTGTGACGAGCAGAACAAAAACGTACTGAATTCAGGGTTCCTCAAAAATTGTAGTTTAAAGAAAAATACTTGCACTGTTAAGGGAACATCAACTCAGAGTACGAAGAAAGAAACCAAACTGGGAAAATAAACATTTTTAAAGCCATAAGTTAAAACGTCATCATAAATAAACTAATAATAATCCAAAATTATAAATACTAAGCTTTTCTCCTATTCCCTTTCCGTATTTTCTGTCTATACCTGAGAGGAATCTGCTTGAGCTAACTGTGTGGTGACCTTCAGTATCTGCTGAAGATTCTGTCCTCCATCTTCAACAAGCAGGTGAGCCAGCAGTAAGAAAACATGTGGGGGGATCACTGTGGTGGCAGGGAGCAAGGACTCCACTGCAGCCAGCCAGTCACTCGCTGCGGACGCTTCTCCCATGACTTCAAGAATCCTGCAGGCGGTGAAGACTGAGCCATACATGCTGCTCACGGGAAAAGCAAGCCTGCAGGAGATCTGGAAAACAGACATAAGAAGGCATTAAAAAAATGAGATGAGTATGTGTCAGAAAGATATTCCTATTCCTGACATTCACGTGTTTTACAATGCATTATCAAAATCATTCCCCCAACGACAAAAAATAGACACTTTGAGGTCCTGCCAAATGGCTCTCCACCCAAATGTGAGGCAATCGGATGAGACAAAGAGGAAAACAGTTGTTCCATTGAACTGGGGAATGCTTTCACACAGATTTTTTTCTCTATTTACCATTCACTTCCTATTAAGACAGAGAAGGGAAATGGATCAATATACAAGATCCAAAAGCAACAGAGTTTGGGAAAATCTATTCCCACTTTTAAAAAAAGCCTCAAAGTGACCAACAATGAGAAGAAAAATAGACGCTCCGCTTCATTTGCCCAGCTCCAGGCCCTTGCAAGCAGCAGCCCGAAGCAGATGGCAGACTTGGACACAGGACAATTCCCATTGGTAACAGACAGTATGTGGACGGGAACAGAGTTGGTTCAGCCCAAGCCTGGTAATTCATTAGTAATTGTAAATAACTTCAGCTACAAAACATAGTCCCAGCTCTAAGCTGAACAAGACCAAGAGATGGTGCTGCATTTCAGCAAATCTGAGAAAAAGCTCCTCACATAAGTGTGGTACTGTCGTCAGGTCCAGGGAGTGAACAAAACTGTGCAGTGACACTTGAGTGGAAACAACTCAAATGAAGCCACAAGCATTGCAGAAGCATTTGACACTGTCTGCTAATAGAGTCAATCACATTTCACAGAAGAGAATGGCAGAAATTAAACTCTCTTAATACCTATTATCATAGGATGACATAAGTATAAAAATAACCATCGAAAGGATGGGAAACCTAAATGTTATGTGCTTTTTTTAAGTTTATGACTTAGTAGATGTCAGTAATTGATAGAATTTTGCGACCATCACCAGGGTTGACTTTTACGGTATTTCCATACTCCAAGGGGAAACCCCAATAGCATACCCCTATTTCCTGTCCCTGGAAACCACCCACTGGCATTATATTTTTACTCTGGCTATTTTATGTGATATAAAGCATGTAATTTTGGATGTTTTATGACAGGTTTTGTATGTTAGACACCACTCATTTTGCTGCTTCCTCTCATTTAACATGTTTCAAGTACTGTTCATGTCCTGGCTTGGGTCTGTACATTTCATTGCCAAACAGCATATATAGCTCCTCTTGTCGATCCATTCATGATGGATGGGTAATTGAGCCATTTCCATTCTGGGAGGCAATTATAAACACTGCCATCAGCGTTTCCACAAACATTTGTAAGACAATTCAAATAAATACACAACTCTTTTGAACATATGATAAAGAGAGGCTGTCAGGTTTGAACATTAAATGGTACTCTAAAACAAGTGTGGAAGTTCTAGCCATACTAATGACTAATGTGAACAGATTCCCCAAGTGAAAATATAAGAAACATAAATAGTTTACATAGAACACCATTATTTTTTCCAAAAGAGGCTGAGGTTGTACCGCATTATATTGTAGTACGCTGTATTGTATTGCTGTATAGCAAACTGGTAACCACTAAGCAAAATATTCTCTTTAAAACAGCAAGAATGCACTACTAGGAACCATAGCGAATAACAGGGCCTCTCGTCATATACCATTTTATACTTTCTGAGCCATGCAAATGTATTACTATTTCAAAAATCTTACAGAATTTAAGCCTAAATACTAATCTAAATTTATATACCTTCGTTATAAAAAGTACTGTTGACAAGAAGATAAAATTCATTAATGACGATGGCCACATCCTTTATACTAATGAAAACAACACTAGATATGAGACATAAAAGACTGGGTCTTCAGAAAAACCAAGGCAGTCATGAAATACCCTGCAATTGCTCTAAACTTTACTTTACTCAATTATACAATTTAAAGGACAACTAGCTTCTTACGGAGATATGAAGATGATTATGAAACAATCTAATATCTAATAAACCAGCTAGTACAATGCCTACAATTGCAAATATAGGAAAATGCTATCCCTGTCTTGGGGAAAGGAACCCAGGGTAAGAGTAGAAAAGATTAATAACTGGATGCGAACATGAACCATAAATTGAGTCCAAAGCAGGAACATGCTCTGACATAAGTAAGTAAGCAAGGAAGGGAAGGGAACGCCACGTTACTTGAGGAATTACCTCCTTCTTGCTCTGCTTTGCTGGCTTGCTGACAGGTAGAACAGCAGTAGGGAAGCAAGATGTTAAATAATATATCACAGTAAGATCCTCTTGCCCCATTGAGTGACAGCTGCTACTGGCGTACTGTCAAGGGAAGGGTGTCATCAAGGATTTCCCTACCCTGACAGAAAAACAGATGAAAGTGTTAGAATATTCTGCCTTTCAGAGAAAAATGTAGAAAGTAAAGGGGTGGGTAGTATTATAGCACACTGAAAATAATAAAGAACAGAAACCATGGGAAAATTACAGTTAAATAAATCCAGAACTCAAATGAGAATGGCACATGTAATACCACCATTGGCACAGTGTGGCAGCAGATTCAAGACCAGACTCTGCTCCAGAAAAAGGGGGGCGGGCACAGTGTTGTGCACTTCTAATCCCAACAGAGGTAAGCAGTTCAAGGGCAGTCTGCTTTTCATGGAAAATAACAGACTAGCTAGACTGGTGAATTCCATCTCAAAAACACATAATATAAATAAAAAAAAAAGAACAGGAACTCAAAAACTTAATAAATAAAGCATAGATCTGACGGGCTAGAGAGATGGCCCCACAGACGGCCCTGACTGGTCTTCCGAAGGATCCATGTGGTGGGTTTCCCTGGTGCTGTTTGTATTTTGATGCTAATTCTGCTTCCCCAAGAGGGGCTTCCTGGGACAAGGAGCGAATTAGTACTCAGGTGACTTCATATTCCTTCTCCCCATTTTAACTTATAAAATAAAGGCTAGAGCCAGTGATAGGGCAGTGGAAGAGAGGTGGAGCTAAAGAGTTTTGTGTGAAAAGGAGAGGGGACCAGGGGAAAAAGAGGAAGGAGAGAGAGGAAGACTGAAGAGGAGGAGGTGGGAGGAAGATGGAGATGAAGCACTGGAAAAACCACAAGTTAGAAGGATCTCATAGCCGGGGAATAGAGTAGTGTGTGATGGACCTGCCCAATCTAGAAGCACAGCTTATATTCATTTTAACTGAGCTGTGTTTTCCTTGCATGGGTTATTTGGGTTGGAGATGTACCACATCAGATCCAGGTCTCCAAACTGTCCATGATTCTAGTCCAGGGATCTGATACCCTCTTAGAGCTTCCACAGGCACAAATGTGATACACAGACACACATGCAGTCAAGTCACTGATACAAATTTAAAATGCTAAATATGTATTTAAATGGATTTTATCAATTTTATAAAAGAATTCAGAATACCTAGTTTTAAACTTTAAACTTTAAATTTATATTGTTTTTAATTATAATTTCTCATGATTATTATTAAATATATTATTATATATTCAACTTAGAGTTTAAATCTAATTTTAAAATTTAAAAATGTTCGAGTGCATTAAGTTTGAACTGTAAGTCAGACATCTGACTCTCTGTGGAGCTGAAGAGGTCTGTGAATACACACGAACACAAATTAACAGTAAGGAATAACGTTTGTCTATAACACTAACCACAACAGACTTTAACAGGCAAAAGGATGATGACGTGGAAACTCAGCACTTAGGAGACAGAGGCAGGGGGATCTCTGTGAGTTTGAGGCCAACCTGGTCTATACAACCAGAGATACATAGGGAAACGCAAAAACCGAAAACAAAAAGGGTCCTTCTTTACAGCCCTGTGTTCCCATGAGCAATCAAGATGAGAGTTGAGAAACATAGGAATACTTGGGAATCAAATAACTCATGTCATCCTCAACGTAAGATCAGGACCATCCTTAATTTCCAACCAAAAGCTCTTAAGAAACCAGGTCATTTCGACTTACTTCTAATTTACTACAGTCTTTCCTATGAATCCACCCAAATACTACTATTATTTCCTCCTAAATTCCACACAAAGATAAACTAGTGGAGGGAGGGAAGGAGAAAGGGAGGGAAGGATGGAGGGACAAATGGAGAAAGGGAAAGAGGGAGAGAGGGAGGGAGGGAGGGAGAGAAAGAGGGAGAAAGGGAGGGATAGATGGAAGTAATACATTCTAGGATCTAGAATTACAGAGGTAAAATCTGTACATGTGACTGGAACACACCCACGGCCTCTCTAAGCTCACACTCATGACTTGGACATGAGAGTTTTAAGAACACCCTTGGGACAGGTACACAGGTCAATGGTTGACCTGCTTAGCATATGAGAGGCAGGAATTTCATCCCAAGCCATGTACAGAGGAAGAAAAGAAAGAAAAGGAGGGGAGAGGGTGGGGAGAGCTTTGCAGATAAATACCTCTTCCTAATCACTAGGATAACTAAAATCAAAGGACAAACAGTAACACCAGTTAGCAAGGATGAAGAGAAACTGGACTCCTCTCATACTGTGATGGGAGTTTCTCAGTTATAATAAGCATTATAATCAGCATTAGAATAAGACCCCACAGTTCTACAAATCTACCCAGGAGAAATAAAAGCACATACTACATAAAAAAACTTGCATGAAATGTTTGTCCCAACATATTCACAGTAATAAAATGTGGAAATAGCCCAAAGTTCACCCCTAGATAGGAAGAGAAACAAAGCATTGTTCAGACATGCTACTAGGATAAAAATTGAAACATGCCTTTAATCACAACACTTGGGAAGCAGAGGCGGGCCTCTGTGAGTTTGAGGCCAGTCTGGTCTACAGAGCTCCAGGATAGTCAGGACCACACAAAGTAACTCTGTCTGGGTGGGGGTGGGGTAGTACAAAGAGCTACTCACTGTGGGATCCCATCTTTGTGAAAATTCCAAAATAAACACCATAGACAACTTTCCCCCTAGAGAGCAGATTAGTGGTTGTCTAGGCTACCACTAAGGAGGAAGGGCCAGGTTATGTGAGGTGCAGCTTTTGAAATAATACTAATAAACGTTCTAAGGATTGTTGTGGTAACTGAACAAACCGGAAGACACTGCATTGTACATCTGACTTGTGTACAATATGTATGTGAACTGCATTCCAATATGCTATTAAAAGTAGGCAAAGGCACTCATACACATAAAATAAACCTAAAGGGGGTGGGGCTCCCAAAGCACAACCTTTGGCAAGGCACGTCTCCCTCCTCTGTGCCTAAGTTAGCTCCTAGGTAGACTACGCCACAGGGTGTGGTGTGACGATGCAGTTATCAGAGCATGAATGGAGTCTACACCCCTATGACAGCGGGGCCCAGAGAGATCAGCCACTAGTCAGAAGCCATACAACTGAAAAAAGAAGGAAAGAAAGAAAGAAACCAAAAGGCAATCAGTAACAACTGACAATGATGAGAACCTATTTTAGAGTCATGGTGAGAAACAGGAGTTCTCATACTGCACGTGCTCAGTAGGGCCTAACTTAGCACTAAGTAAGATAATAGCAACTCACTGAAATGTTCGTGACTATTTAAATCAAGAAACAAATATCCTAAATATTCACTGCTTCCTATAATTCCAAATAAAGGCTATCTGGTACTGTTTGATCTACAGGGCCCAGAAAACTATAGTTAAACACACACACACACACACACACACACACACACACACACACACACACACACACACACACACACACACACAACACACCAACCACACACACACACACACACATATACACACACACACACCACACACACACACACACACACACACACACACACACCACCACACATCACACACACACACACACACACCCCACACACACACACCCACACACACACACACACACACACACACACACACACACACATACACACACATACAAGCTTGCAGTAGACCCCAGTTGAGTTGAGCTATCCTATCTTTCCACCAACTGGAACAGCTTTTAGGAATGAGCTTATCATCCAAATGAGCATAGCAATTCAGCCCCAAGGCTCCATTGACTTCACTGTCTTACTGTCATGTACTCAGTGTGACCCACAGCTCTCCGCAACCATCCTCCATGGGGTTCTGTGATAATATGGTGGTACCTGGGCAGCACTGCTTCTTTGCCCTTTGGTGCAGTGTTGGTCACTGTCACCAGAGGGCACAGGAGACAGGGTGCCTCTTTATCTAGAGTACTTTTAACAGCTCTCCACAATTACTCTCATACCGTTCTTCAAGGAATAACTAAGCACTTTTACTGGTCAACAATTACTTGTGGTGGTTTGTCTTAAGTTTCTCTTCTTAGTGGCCCTAATTCATGAACACCAACATTTCTTTTGTTCTCATTTTCTTGGGAGAATATTTAAACACTTTAGAATTTACAACTACTGGCTCACAGTTTTTTAACCTGAAATTAGAATAGATGGTTTAAAATATTAATAGCCAAATAGAGAAGAGGACCTTGTTTTTCAAACACTATAAAAAATACTTATTAGACTTTAAAGAGATGAATATCATGTCTACAATCATGCATTTTTATATCTTGAGGATAAAAAGATATTAAAGCATGTTTTATTTCATGGTTCTCAGGCTGCAGAAATGGAGGGGCTGTCACAGCTCGGCATGGCAGGGTATTAGCCTACAAACTGTACTTCTCAAGCTATAGCTCTAGCTATAATCAAACACTGAGTCAAAATCACCTGGAGAAATCACTAAAAACTGAAAATTCATGCCTTTCGTAGAAAGCTTTCTGCAATAAATCAATAGGAAAATGGGCTAGTCTTAGAAGAAGTGCACATTTTCTATCACTAAAACGTGCTAAATACTGAATATCCACCATGTACTAAACAATGGATCAGGTTCTTTGGAAGAAAAGATAAATAAGCTGATATGCTATTCAAGGGAAAGAAAACACTCAACAAGACACTGGCTAAGGTATTTTTAGTTAAAGCCTTTTCCTACAGTCAGTTGAGAAATGTAAAGCAGAAATACTTAGGATAGAAAAATACAAGATGATCAATGACTAGTGCAATTTAATGGTAACAATTTACATTGTTGCCCTTTCCTAGAGGCCTGGTGGAAGAGCCATACTTCTCCCCCTCAGTGAGCTCCCCAGAGAGCTGAAGGTACAAACATGGAGCCTTCCACATTAGCACACAGTACTTGGTGCACTGCGTAAATAAAGAAAAGCTGGAAACACGAAGCACAGTGAATACTGTCCTTGGGGCTTAAGAACATTTGGCTGTGTTTGGAGGAACTGACAGTTCATACAGAGGACAAAAACAACAAAAAAAAAAGCATTATGTGTGAGGGCAAAGATTTAGGAATAGACTTGGTGAGTGTAAGGCAAGCAGAATTAATAGTTGTGTTTGAAATGCACAGCCCATACTGGTACCTGAGGAGGAGAATCCCATAGTAAACTATGGCTTGAGTTTTTTAAAAAGGTAATCAAGGTCTACTCACAGCCTCAGTAAGACAGTGCAGCATCAAGGGATATTTATAGCATTGATAGCCTCCCTTCCTCCTCCCCACTTGCCAACAGCTGCTAAAGAGAAAGTGCGGCTACCATCGCTAATGAATAAGATACACACACCTGAGCAAACAGTAAGCCGAGTCCGTAGGTATTAGAGTTACGGTGAGCCTCAGTAAATAACACTTGTGACATAAAGGTACATAATTGAAAATACATCCTGCCTGAACCTTGCACTGGCCCCAGCCCTGGTCCCATCCAAGACCGTCTCATTATGCTATATGGTGAATTGGGAGGGAAGGGATAAAAAAGTTACTAGATTCTTGCCAGCCTTTTTAGAACTCAGAATTTGCTTCTCTTACTGTTGAGAGTTACAGTATAATGATCTGGATTGAGGAAGCTGTCATACACATTTACTCTGTTGTCAGTACATTCTCAGGTAAGCAATGATGATGACTAGACCCTAACCCTAACAATCCATGGCTAAGAGACCTCTCTTTGTCCCGATAAAGTACCAAGCATGTTCCAGCTTAAGTTTGCAGGGACCCCTCCACAGAGACTTTGGACACTGCTGGCTTTATCTTACTTAACCCTCATCCCCAACCCCTAAGAGAGGAGCTAAGAAGTAAAACATTTTACCAAAGGCACTACGTAACAAGAAAAAAGGTCTGGCAAAAAGGTCTAGGATCCAGCCATCTTATGCTACTGACACAGAAATGAGAAAACAAAGGACCAACAACAGGGCTCGGTGGGAAAGACGCTTGCTGTCAACCCTGACAATCTAGGTTCAATCTCTGGGACCCATCCACAGGGTAAAGGGGAAGAACTGAATCCTAAAAGTTGTCATCTGACCTCTACAAATGTTCAGTGTTGTCTGTACATGTGCACACATGCACACAAACACACATACATGCATACAATTTTAAAATTAAAAAGAAAAAGAAAGAGAAAAATGGGAGACTGAGAACACAGAATAAGGGAGTCGAACAATCACCCCTGCTGCAGCACCAAAAGACTCAGGGTCAACTGCTGCCTGGCGGGCTGTCTTCATCCATGGCCATACAGCCTTGCAAGGCAATTTAAAAAGCAAGTGACCGACCTGCCTTCCACATGAGGCAGGAAAGCACAGTCATACACAGAGACAACAAGAGCCACCAGCCACGGAACCCAACATTATATGCCATATCTAACCCCAGAACTTACAGGGTTTGAGTAAGAGACTCTGCTTAAGCAAGATGTGGGATATACATTAATGGTCTCTGAGAATGAAAGACTCCATGTTCAAGTACATGAGAGCGGGCAAGACCACCTGCTCTCTTGCAGGGGACTGGACCCACATCAGGTGCCTCCCAACCACCTGCAAATCCCAGCTCCAAGGGATCTACAACTCTTCTGGGCTTTGTGGAAAGCTTCCTGCATGTACATAAAATGGATGGGAAGGAAGGAAGGGAGGGCGGAAGGGAAGGAAGGAGGGAGGGAGGGAGGGAAGGAGGGAGGGAGGGAGGGAGGGAGAAAAGAAACAACTAGACTGAACAGATTTCATAGATTAAATAAATAAATAATTAGATTAAACAGATTTCACTTCTTTTTCTCAAGACTACTCAGGAACATTAGCAGCTAATAAACACTGCAATCTCAGAAAGGAAGAAAGCGCCTACAGCATTTTAAAACTTACTGAGCACAGAGCTACCTAACCTCCTTTTACAGTCCAGTGCAGTATTACATCTCCCACACCACTGCCCGACAAATCTGAAAAGTGCAATGAATTTGCATCTAAGCAGAAATGAGAAAATGCACACAGATGGAGGAAAGAAATAAAGAGGTGCTCATTACCGTGTGTTGGTCGTCGCCATGACACTCTCTCTGTAGCATTTCCAACAGACTGAGGGCTAACTGCTGCCTGGAGGGGCCTTCCTCACCCGTGGCCAGACAGTCTTCCAAGGCAGTGGAGGACAGAATCTGCAGAAGAGGCACCAGGAGCAGCAGAGACACCTTCGGGATTCTCTGACCCTCAGTAAGCGAGAGGAGCTTCAGAGCTAGGCATCAAAATAAAAGTTCACGATTATTTTTTTAAATCAACACCAGTCAAACAGAATATTTTAATCATGAAATAGAGTTTTTCTTGCACTTTTACAACCACCTCAGACACAACTTGGATAACAAGTCAGAGTAAAAAGGAATAACAGTAAAATAAAAGTTGATCGCATGTTTTTTTTAAAACTGTTGATATTCATAACAGAAAATAAGGGTACTTGTAAAGACAACACATATTATGCAATATATATATGTATATATATATACATATGTATGTATTATTTATATATAAATCAACTCTAGTTTTTGGTAACTGAATTTTTTAAAATACAATTAAACATTTTTCCTTAATAACTTCTCAGCTCCTACTACTAACCAATCAAGAGACCATAAGTCCCTGCTCAGCACAAAATGAGAGCAGCACACATGTGTCTTCAACCAATGAGGCAAAAATCACATTAGCAGATGCTTAGGTGAGCGGTGAGGTGAAGGGTCCTAAGGTGGGGGTCACAGTTTGCTCCCCAATTCAAATGAAAGCTGTAATTGAATACTATCCATATGACAGGGCTAATAACATATGCTGGCCCAGAGCTGTCAGTGGACTGTTAAGTGGATCACTGAAGCCCCAAAGCCACACCCACGAAATCCTTTACAGTAAGTGGTTCTACATCAGAGGCACAGATACGATGGGCAGTGAGTTAGCCATGCCCAGGACCTCCTGGAGACTAAGAATGGAATGAGTTAGGATACAAGTGCACTTTCTGTTCTCACCATATTTTTCAAGGTGGCTCAATAAGCACTGATTTAAAGATGTCACTCATTGGCATGAGGGTCAAATTGTCAAAGTAATCAAATAATTTCCCCACTACACCAAAAAAGTATATCTCTGGGCATTAAATAACAACATGGTATTGTCGGTATTGTGCTTTAAATTGCTTGGAAGTCAAACCTTAACTTGAGCTGAAGTACAAACACATGTTAATGTTACTATGAGATATTTTCCCAAAATATTGGCCTTAATCCACAGTTGTCTACAAATCATTTGAAAATATATTACATTTTGGGGAAAAAATAGGAAATACATAGCACACATATTCAGTGTTGTTATAAATTTTCCAGTTATTCTTATAAGCTATTACTGATAATCAAGGCTAGTGTATATTAAGTACACTGTATATTAAAGGCTGCATTTTGAATTTGAAATGATTGACATTCCCTTGATTATCTACTACTTTGAAAGCTAAATAGTTTCCCAATATACTAAACAATTTCAAATGACAGATTCTCTCAACAGTTTTCAGTGTGGTTTATTCCCTTAACCAAGATAACCTCAAAACAGGCATTGGTTTACAAGAGAAATAAAGGTCTGGGAGCACACAGCTGTTCAAAGCATTTGCTTGTTCCTGTGTCATTTTCCTATTGTGCATGAGCCAAAACACGTTTGCAACGTCAAAATTAGAAAGGCAGCTTCTCGAGGGCTTTGGAAATTTTTTTGTCAATAAAACAATTACAATCCATTCATATCAAAAGGCAAATCTACAAGGACAAAAGACATTAAGGCCAGTGAAGTGGGTCAGTAGATAAAGTCCTTGCCCTGCAAAACCCAATGACATGAACCCCAGTCCTGGGATAGTAAAGGTGAAAAGAAAGAATGCACTCTCTCATCTAACCTCTCCATGCATGTGATGGCACAAACATATAATATTAATGATAAACACCTTTATATTGTTTACACACACACACACACACACACACACACACACACAGGTGTCTTGCTTGCATTTATGTCTGTGCCCCACATGCATTCAGTGCTCTCAAAGCTCAGAAGAGGGCACAGGATCCCCTGGACCAGAACTACAAATGGTTGTTAGGCTGCCATGTTAAGTGGTGGGAATCAAGCCCATGTCTTCTGGAAGATCAGACTGTCCTCTTAATACCAGTCCAAATAGATTTTTTTTCCCAAAGACAGAGTAATGTTTCTCTAGGGATGCAACTGGAATGATGATTAATAGCATTAGATATAGGAAATTCAGGGGGCAGAGATTTGCACTTTATATGATAAATCTCATGATATTTAAATTATACCATAATTAAACTTTGTAAAAGCAACAGAAGTTGTGGCCTGGAGCACACTGCTTCCAGGAGACGCCATGTGCACTGTTGGAGTAAAGACAAAAGTCATCCAAAGAGGAGCAGGGAGGAGCAGACAATGAACATGAGGCAAAAGCAATCTAAGAGCCAAGGTCTCCTCCATGTACTGAGACCCATTCCAAGTAATTCACTCTCAAGATAATATCCCAGAGAAAGTACAATAGAAATTTATCTAAGGCACTTCAGTTTCCAGTCTGTTATTAACATGAACTTGATTTTGGATGAAGCAAAGTTAGACAACATAAAGAAAAACAGTGAAATTTTAAAATGTCTTATTTGTCCATTGGGTTAGAAACTTGACTCTTGTACTCTTCATAACTAGCACATTGTGCTTCCCTCTCAGCGTGCCTTCACTTTCCTTTAAATCAGTATTAGACAATCACGGAACATCATCATTCATCTTCTAACCCAAGTTATCAAAAGAACATTATACAGCTTGTTCATATAAATAAGCCTGGGTTTTCTGCAGTGGTGGATGTGTGTGGGGCATGAGAGGGGAGATGTGTGTGTGTGTGTGTGTGTGTGTGTGTGTGTGTGTGCGCGCGCGCGTGTGTATGTGCGTGCGGGCGTGTGTGCGTGCGTGTAGGTCAGAGGCCAACTCATGGGATCAATTCTCTCCTTCCACCAAGTGCATCCTGGAGATTGAACTCAACCTGTTAGGTATGACAGCAAGTGCCTTTACCCACGAGCCATTCCTCTGGCACAAAATAGAAGTTTAAAACAAATACAACCTGCAAAACACTCAGTTCTCACAAGGGTCTTATATTATTCTCATTTTGGTATATAATTATGAATAAAGAAAATGCCCACATGTACATTTTTAAATGGCATTGTGCTATTATTTCTATTACAACCTAAAGTGCATGAAAGATACTGGGCAAATTACAAGATGTGGAGACATGCCCAGAATAAGAAATAAGCTCTTCTTGGTAGAGATTAGGAATGACCCAGATAGAAACTCAAACTGTTTAAGGGAGTATGATCCACTGCTCTAGAAAACAGGGCAAGCTTGCTATGTGGAGGAGCAGGATCCCATGCTCTAGAACACAGGGCAAGCTTGCTATGTGGAGGAGCAGGATCCCATGCTCTAAAACACCAGGCAAGCCTGCTATGTGGAGGAGCAGGATCCCATGCTCTAGAACACAGGGCAAGCTTGCTATGTGGAGGAGCAGGATCCCATGCTCTAGAACACCAGGCAAGCTTGCTATGTGGAGGAGCAGGATCCCATGCTCTAGAACACAGGGCAAGCTTGCTATGTGGAGGAGCAGGATCCCATGCTCTAGAACACCAGGCAAGCTTGCTATGTGGAGGAGCAGGATCCCATGCTCTAGAACACCAGGCAGGTGCATTTTTACACTGTTCTCTGCAGAGTATATGTTGACTTACCTAGGTTCAATACTGGCTTCTGCTGACTTGCTGGAGTCTGTAGAAGTATTAAAGCAATTCCAATAATGACCAATTTAACAGGAAAATCCTAGAAATATAAGAGAACAAAAAGTTTCTTAAAAAGAATCCAGAAAGCATGGCTTCACAACATGAATGCAAGCAAAGTGTATTTCAATGAACAATTGTAAACACTGAAGAGAATGCCTAATCCAGTGTGTTCCACTGAAGAAAACGATTAGCAAGTACCACACAGAGTGGGTGAAGTGTCAAATCAGTGGCTGGAAAGCAACAGAGTTACACCAAGAAGAACTTTGTTTTAGTTCATTCCTCCCTGCTTTGGTTGAATGGTTGGTTTGGGTTGTTAAGGAAGAAAACTTCCTACCAAAAATACATAGTGGAATAATACATTTGTGAGCCACTGCAGCAGCCTGAAATGCTGGATTTAGGAGCATTTCATTAGGAAAAAAATAGCTAATTTTTCCTATTTACCTAACATTAGACACAATTCATCGATATAACTTACAAAATAAATGACATGAAATAGTGTTTAATAAACTGTATTATAAAAAAGCATTGGTGTGAAGTAGGCTGGGACCGTAATATATTGAGCATATGTAACAGTAACAGAAATAAGCATAATGAAATCATCAAGTTCAGCAACTCATAAGTAAAGTGAAGAAGACATGTACAGTAAGTTCTAATCAAGATGACACAAGGTCAGAACAAAAAAGATAAGGCAGCTTCAGTCCATCCATTCAGAAATTGTCCGGAGCCTGCAGAGTCAAATCATGAGGATAAAGACAAACAAAAGTGCGGGGGTCTGGGGTGGACATGTGACAGAAACAAATGGTAAGGAAACCGATGAGGAAAACAACCGCAGCGCTGCGGCAGAGGCGATATTCCATGAGACCCTATCAATGCTGGCATAAATCAATAACGCCCTCCATCTCACCTTTACCACGGCAAGAAGGAAACTTAACTATAAAATCTTCTGACTCCCCATGTCATGAGCTTTAAAAACAAAACATCAAAAGAAAAGGAGTAATTAAACCTTGTAAGTAAAACATGCCCATTTGTGCCTTTTGTAGTTATCTATGTTTCCTGCTTTGAGGTGTAGTGGCGAGCAAGGAAGCAGGCAAAGCGAACTCATCAGAGGGCAAGTTTTGACGGCTTTGAAACCAATATACTCACAATGTATACCACTGCATCAGTTTCTGCCATATTTCCCTGAATTTCTGCATGCCCATATATAAAACAGGAAGGTAGCAAAATCATTTACATGCCAAATTTGGAAACCCCCAAGAGGTTCATAGAAAAAGCATGATGCAGTATACTAAAGGCTTGGCTGAATGCATCTTCCATACCAACTGTGATTGAAAAGACAAAATAAAATAAAATAATAAAAATATGTTTAAAGGCATCTTTAGTTTTTAAAATAGAGCAAAAACATTCTCAATGGCTAGAGCTTAAAAGTAGGTAATCTATCCCATGGGTGGGCACAAAATCCTGAGAGTAGTACAGATGCTATGTTGTGCTTACAGACAAGAACCTGACATAGCTGTGCTCTGAGAGGCTTTACCAACGGCTGACTGAGACAGATGCAGATACTTACTGCCAAGCATTGGACTGAAGTCGGGACCCCTATGAAAGAGTTAGGGGAAGGATTGAAGGAATTGAAGGGGATGGCAACCCCATAGAAAGACCAACAGTGTCAGCTAACCCAGAGCACTGGGAGCTCCCTGAGACTATGCCACCAACTGAAGAGCATACACAGGCTGGTCAGGGGCTCCTGGCACATAGTAGCAGAGGACTGCCTTGTCTGGTCTCAGTGGGAAAGAATGTGCCTAATCCTGTAGAGACTTGATGCCCCAGAAGGGGGATGTCATCCCCCTATGGGGAGCACCCTCTCAGAGGCACAGGGGAGAGGGGATGGGAGAAGAACTCTGGGAGGGATTATTGGGAGGGGAGGCAACATTCGGAATGCAAATAAATAAATTTAAAAATTAAAAAAAGTAATTATAAATGAAAGAGAACTTCTCTGGCATGTGTGAGACCAGCCATAAAGAACAGAAGGTAACAGAAAAGGTGCTAGAGATTTGGGATTTCAAAAACATAGAGTGAATGGTACAGGATTAAAAGGGATAACTCTTAGATCACAAATGTTTGCTTTTTGTTTGACTGATAGACACCAGAATATATTTTTTAATTTATTCTTTGAGAATTTCATATATGCATTTGACAAAGTATGATATCTGTCCCCCATTTACCCCCTCTACCTCCCCACATTCTCAGACATCAACTCGTCAGATTCACATCCCCCTCTATTAGTGCTACTCCTGTGCGCATGGGAGCAGGTCATCCATGGAACGTAGGCAACTGACCAGTGGTCACACCACTGTGCTGGCATTTCTCATGCCCCTTCCACTAACTACAACTCCTCCTGTCATAACACACATGTCCAGCACAAAATCAACCTGAACATTTTACCACACGGCCCCACAACACAACTCTTTTGTTTTCTGTCCCCAAACTGCTAACTCTAGAAAGTCGAGCCCCATGGGGAAAGTTTTACAAAGTGGCAAGAGGGCCATCCAGACAGATGGTTGCTCTTTAACCTGGATCCTGCTTCTTGGTTTGAAACATTCCACAAGGCTTCTGGGAGGAGTCTAAAGAATGGAGCAACTGGTTGCTTATAGCAATCAATGGTCATATTGCTGTTTTTCCCAGATCAACCCCTTCCCAGCTTGGCATCACATTTGTAAATGAACTCCATCCCCATACTTTGTTTGCTTTTGGTAGAACATGGGCTCTGCTTGGTCTGTAAAGAAAGAGTCTAACACAGAGCCTAGCTAGAGAAAGGAGAAGGAGAAGGAGTAAATGCCTTAACTAGTTACAGGTGCCACAAGACTGTTAATGACAGAAGTATCTGGGGTCACAGTTTGGTCCCCAATTCAAATGAAAGATGTAACTGAACACTTCCAGGTGACAGGGCTAATAACAAGCTGGCCCAAATATGCTACTGTTAACAAGAAAGATCTTATTCTCAAAATGTTACAGTCTTAGTCATGGAAGCACCTTTAACAAGAATGTGAAAGCAGGTGCGATGAGGTTTGCCTCCTGCAGAAAACCCAGAGGGAAAGGCAACACTGCTCACAGAGTCCTGGGACCCACAGCTATGTCAGGCCCTGTCCTGGAGCGCTGACTTCACCAGCTATGCCCACAGACCATCCTTCCTAGGGATTCTTGGGCTGACTCACACAGAACAGGAAGGATATGTGAGTCATTCTGTGACCGTGTCTTAGAAACTGCCGGCTCCTAACTTGTATAAAGCCACAATGTTTAGTCTGGTCTATACCTGGAGAAATTACTTGGTACTTTTGAATTGATAATATTATTGCTTAACTTTTTGATAGTAATTTTATTTTCCTGGAAATGGAAAAGCCTAAAAGAGACAAGCTTCAGAACTTATGGTGAATGGCTCAACCAAAGCCAAATCCACCACACCACACAACTGGAGACGCAGGCCTAAAGAGTGTGAGGGCAATCCTCCCACAGAAAGACTGAGAGTGAACAAGAAGAGGAAGAAAATGCTACTATTTAGACTGAATAGTCAGCAGATGAACCCAGTCTCAAAATACGCAAAAAGCCCAGTTTATTCTTCTTCACTCAGTGTGCATCAGGCACTGACAGTTCTCAAATTAATTTTCAAACCTCAGGAACATTAACAGGAGCAACGAGAAACTTCATAGCAAATATTAAGTATAGATGTGTGTGTGTGTTTATAAATATATATCAGATTACGTATACATATAGCTGTTTGATTTGGGATTTGGTTGGTTGGTTATTTATGTAGGATCTCACTACTTTGCTCTGGATGCCCTGGAATCACCGTGTAAGTCAAGCTGGCCTCCAACTCACAGAGATCCAGCTGCCTCTGCCTCTTGTGTACTAGGATTAAAGGTGTACACCACCAACCCAGCTTCTGTTTTTATTTTGAGATCTCACCATGTCGGCCAGATACTAGACGACTAGAACTCAGCCTGGCTCCAAAACTCCTTGGCCGCGTGGTAGGGCTGCAAGTGTGACGCTTGGTTCGCATAACCCTGTGAATGAGGCCCTATAAACACATCTGTCTTACTCTGTTAGAATTGCTGATTTGCATCAACTCTTGTATCTTGAGATCACAGAACGAGTAGATTCCAGGATATACCACTTGTTCAATATTTATATTCCCTCCTAATGGATGGGAACAAGGTAGACTTTTAAGTGATGACACAGATTATTTAATAATTCATTTTATAATAAATATCCGTAACAGTATGATCTAATAGCATGACATTAAATCACCCCTGACATACAATAAACTGCATAAATAAAACCACCCAGTTTCTCAAAGACTTCCTAAAGTGATAATTAACACGTTGTTCTCACCTCCTCAAGAAGTTCAACACTGCGCTCTAAAAGCTGAATTAAAGATGAGCATTCCCCAGTTGTCTTTAAGCTGACTTCACAGATGCACAGCAACTGAACGGTCAGCTGGGTAAGCTGTCTCTTCCAGAAAGCAGGATGGCGCAGAAGGCTTAGATATACTTCCTCCACGAACAGCGTTATCTCTGTTGTCTGCATCAGGTCTTTCATCTGTTGAAGGAAGTTATGCAGGTTAAATTATAGAATACGTGAAGCTATACAAAAAGTTTCCAACAGAACAGAAGTGTGAAGGAGACGTAGTTGCGTAACTGAGTGTTAGCTCCCCTGGTGTGCCATCTGCATTTGTTGCTAACCGAAGTACAATTTTTACTGCCTCTGCTGCTCTTGTCTCACACAAACTCCACAGCCAGATGCTATGCACTAAGTGATGCTCCCAAGACAAATTCTTTTTATTTTTCTGGCTTCTTTGAAAGAAGATGTCTTAACACAAATTATGTACAGTGCCTACACATCAAAAGACATTACCTCGAAGTTGGGTTTTGAATCCTACAACAGTTCAATATAAGACACCTGGTCATATGATCAGCTTCTCTCACCATGCACTAAGTTCTCCCTTACCTGGTGCACCTAGTACATCACTTAGCACACTGGAGAATATAATGAAAGACTGTGTTTAAATGGCAGGTGTCTTCTCAGCATGCTAGGGTGCCCTTGAAAGTCCCCAATCAATTTATACCCTGCAGCTTTGGTCAAAACTCTGGAGTTAAAGGTTTGGTCCTGCTCATGGCGAGCATGGTATTTCCAGGGGATTATAAACAGTGACCCATCTGTCCAGTCAGGATGCTGGTTTGTGATAAGTTCACCACGAGAAAAGCCTGCTTGTTCCACCACTGTTATCACTCATGAGAAAAGGAGAATCAATACAAATTATATACAAGTAGAATTTCTAGAAAACCAGAAAGACTCCAAAAGACCAAAGGGAAAGAAAGAACACCAAAAGATAATTTATAAACAAAATATCAACAACAAATAGCTAAATTATACGGTGATTTTATTTCCTTGAGTACATTTACTGTGCATACTAGAAACTTTCCATTAAAAAAAAATCAATTCAGCCGATTAACTATAAAAGTACTCTGATGGGGGTTGGGGAATTAGCTCAGTGGTAGAGCACTTGCCTAGCAAGCTCAAGGCCCTGGGTTCGGTCCCCAGCTCCGGAAAAAAAAAAAAAGGGAAAAAAAAAGTACTCTAGTCTTTAGCATTATCAAAATTCCTAGGAAGAAATTCAAAGTAATGTTCTACCTCTATGTAAAAATAGATCATGTAGCATGGATTATGTATGATGTGACAAGAATCATTTAAAATAAAAAACCAGTTGCACAAACATAAAATGGAGAACCAACTGGTCAAGGAGGAAATTAATCATGTGTCTCAGTGAGCACTCTCTCACCCTAAATCAGACTGGAGGGTCACATCTCCCAACATCACAGTTCCTTCAGTGTGCTCCCTTCCTAGTGCCCAGGACAGACAGGGCCATGTCCACAGCCCTACATTCAGTGCTGAGAAGGACACTTCTGAGTTTACACACAGAGCACCTATGAGTGAACTAGAACAACTAACAGTGAGAATCCTGGCAGGCGTTTCCTGGGAGGAGAGTGATTGTTGTTGTTTGTTTTTGATGCTGCCCAATGACAGAAAGGAGGGAGACAGGCAGGAAAGATGAGAAGAGCGAGAGAAAACCACGAACAAGACACACATAGGAGGTCAAAGCGTTTGTCTTGTTATAGGGAAAGAGGAAGACTAAAGTACAATTGTTTAATGAGAGTCCATGGAAGCGCTTGAAAGCCGTATTACTTCTCAGGGGTACATTCATGAGCTGGGGTGTTCACTGTTTAAGGAGTGTAAGAAATACCTACAAATGGGGAAGTAGATTACGCAGCCTCTAAGGTTCCTCATTCTCATTCTTTCTCTTAATAAAACAGATTTGCTACATGACTAAATCTGACGTTTCCCTTTTCCTCTCACCTGTATCACTAAAAAGACAGGGTGTCCCAAAACCACTCCACAGTGAGCTTCTATAAGCATCTAAGCTTCTCACGAAGAAAGCAAACATTTACCAAACCACACAGAACATGGCAATAAAGGCATGGTCAGAAAACTGCCCCAGCTGAACACCTCCTGCCTATATTTGCTTTATTACCCACGCAAAACAAAAGCTTTAGAAAAGCCACTGGAGAATCCGTTTTAATTAACTTTTCTCTGCCTTGATTACAGGAAAGCACATTTATGAGCCACAGAGGAACGAGTCGCTCCTTGCTAACACAGACTTAAAACAGGTCATCTGTGACCCAAAGTGATCACTGTGAAATATATCCTCAGATTCCTTCCATCAGCCAAGCAGCATGGTGCTCAGACCCCACAGACACCTGACCTTGATCGATCGTGGAATGGGACAGCCTGACAAACGAACCACTACACCAGAATCGCAGCACAGTGGCAACTGTGTGCATTTAATCGCAGCCATAAAGACAGTAACTAAAATTCCCCTCTCCCCCTCAACTCCCTTAGCACTTTACTCATAACTATCTATACCATGTTCCGTCATCTACAAAGAATTATGAGAAGTGTCATATAACTCACTTCTTACACTGTGGCTTTCCAAACAGCGAGAGCAAGGGCTGCCAGTGGATCCTATGGGATGGGTGAATCTCAAATGCGCACTCGGCGGTCACAGGCACACTTTCTGTTCAATCTGCCAGAGTGTTTTAGTTTATTCTGTTCTGTTTTTCTTCTGCTTTTTAGTATCTAGCACAAAGAGATCAAAGATTCTATTCTCTAATGATTCTTAAAGGAGTTTCCATTGCTAATAATCTCAAAATGGATGGTATTGATTTATACTTCAGTGAATACTATACATACTATTAAATCTGGATTTTTTTTTTTTTAAGTGCCAGCATTTCTAGACAGTCTCCCACGTTTGTCCAGTTTCTCCACTCTATCACCTAGGATCAAGAACTGCCGTGTGTGAACTAACGACAATCAACACTTGCTGGCACACTGAGGAAGGAGGATGAACGGCGAGGGCCCTTACCTGCAAGCACGGAACCATGTTACAGCACAGCTGAAGGATCTGCTGTTCCAACACTGACGGCTGTGCTTCCTCACAAACACCTCTGGGCTGAAGTAAGACTTTGAGCAGGGACAGTCGAAGCTTAGCATATTCTTGTAACTGGGATGGTTCACAGTAGAGATACCACAGAAATGGTGCCATTATTTGGACACACGAAGCTTCTGACCTGCAAATCGTGTAACATGTCAGTCAGTCACTGAGCTGAATATGCTAATGTCATTGGAAGGAACAGCTCTCACCTCAAGGGGATAAAAGACAAGATTCACTCTGGAGCGAAATGATATGCCGGTGAGCCAGAAACACACATTTAGGTCTCCCGGATAAAAAGCTCCAAGCTCCAACGAGGAACCATGTTCACAGTCTACATAATAATAAAACCAAGAAAGGTAAAACTAGAGTCATTTTTTAAAGGCACTGGTAAAACATCAGAGAGGCAGTAAGCAAGGTGGGGGGTGGGCGGCAATTTCTCCTATAGAACTCAGATGCTATGGAGAAATTTTTAGCTTTGGAGATGGTGGAAGCCAGTGATTTGCTCAGTTAATAAATTCCAAAAGGGTTTTTATCTGTCACTGGAGGTTAGAGCCAAAACAAAAGAGGACAAGAACTGAGGAGCTCACGATAAACTGTAATTAGATGCTGGACCTGTCACATTCCAACCCCTGCACAGCACTACAGCCCTATCTCTGCAGACACAGCAGCTTCTTTCCAGGAATTCTCCTTCCACTGTCAAGCAGTGAATGGCACATATTGACCTACAGTTTGTGGCACATCGTAAACTGCCACAGATAGCATCTAGTAGCTTTTGAATATGCTCTGGCCTAAAGGGATCTTGGCTAAACAGTCCTTGTCCAGTGAAAGGATTGACTCAAGACCAGGAAGCACTAAGCCAGGTTCTCAGGACTAAAACACACGTCTCTCACGTTAGAATAATGGTAACACTCCAAAACCACCTTATGGTAAATATCAGAACCATCTAAGAACACTCATTAGAATTATAGCTATCAGAATTCAGGGGTATCACACAAGCATACACCTGTAGAAAAATTTTATATACATACATATGTGTGTGTGTGTGTGTGTGTGTGTGTGTGTTTGAAATAAACCCATACAATTATTCTATTATTGTAACAGCTCACATTTATAGTATTCCATGATTTCCTTTTCCATAATTTTATTTACCATCAGTTGCCAACCTGAAAATACTTAATGGAAAGTTTCAGAAATAAATAACTGATATGTTTTAAGTTGTGTCCAAGTTGAGTAGTGTAAGAAAGTGCAAAACAATCTCACTCTGTGTCTTCAAGACACAGATCAAGCATGCTATACTTGATCCTCTAGGGCAGCAGTTCTCAACCCCTTTGGGGTCAAATGACCCTTTCACAGGGGTCACATATCAGATCACACATTACAATTCATAATAATAGCAAAACTCCAGTTTTGAAATAGCAATGAAATGATTTTATGTTTGGGGTTCCACAACATGAGAAACTGTACTTAAGGATCACAGCATTAGGAAGGTTGAGAACTGCTCCAGGCCATCATGAATCTCTGGCAGCCATCTTGGTGTCAGGCCAACTGTATGATAACGCTGTCTGTGCACAAAGAACACTTATTTTACTTAATAATGACACCAGTGAAGAAAAATAGTGATTATGGCAGTCTGTAAATGCCAGTGAGAAGCCACCTGTCCCTTTCATGAACAAGTGATATTTCTCAACTTAGGAAGAAAACAAAATGCTCAAGTCACTAAGATCGATGGTAAATGACTGTTGGTAACCTTTCTCTTTTTCAGTAAACAGCATCTGTGTATTACACATACTTCAATTTTTCCATAAGTCGAGGCATCCACTGGATGACTTTAGTGCCCCCCCCACCATGAATAAGTAGTATATACAAGTAATTCTACCTTATGGTTCAAATTTATTTGATCCTTGCCAGATCCTTATAAAGATGATTGATGATTGATGATAGATAGATAGATAGATAGATAGATAGATAGATAGATGTGCGTGTGTGTGTGTGTGTGTGTGTGTGTGTGTGTGTGTGTGTGTAGCTACAGGAACTGAGAGATGAGTGAAATAGTTGTCCACAACCTCTTTGAAGAAACTTCCAAGTCAAAGGAGTAAGATTATACATTGACATATCTTTAGTATCTAACTAGATTTGTTATAGTCCAGTAACTCCTAATCCCAAGACTCCACCATGTCAGAATGACCATAAAATGTAAAATAAAGAATTGACCATGTCATTAACAACTTAAACAGTCTGTCCTATGACAAAATAGTGCCTGAATCCTAACACTCCATGGTTTAGCCTCTGCCTATTGTGCCAGTCTCATTCTCCATTTAATCATTAATAAATTATACACATTTCAGGTCTCCAAACACCACACTGGGCCCCCACTTACAGGTCCTTCTATTTCTATCACTCTCCAGTTCTCCGCTTTACAATGACTTCCCAGGGTCCTTTCCTTTCCTGACAGGCAGTCTGTGTCAGATCACCATTATGTGCTTCTGTAGTATAACCATTTATTATCATGACATATGCAGCATCTACATCCCTTGCCAAACTGTCATCCAAATGAGGACACACACTATAGCCTTCTGTTTCCTGCTCTACCACCAAGACGGCATACACCAAGCACATCTTCTAAGAAATGTGCATTCAATTAACATGGCTACATAAAGTTACAGATATTAAAATTAGCGTGCGTCAACCAGATATAACCTTATTCTTCTTTCATTTTTATTCAGTGTTTTCATTTACTATTTGTAAAAAATAATTAACTGATACAAGCATCGTTTAAACATAAGTGAAATTGTATTGGTGTACTTCCTTAATGATAAAGTTCCATTTAAAAATTGCCCTGGCTTAATGTTTTTTCTGATTTCATACTCTGCATTCCCAGAGTTCTGTGATGACTCATTGCTATTTCAGGAAGAGAATAAAACAAAAGACCCAAACCACAGAGGGAGAAAGAATATTTAAGATGTGAAACAATGCACTTCCATCCGCACAGATGTCTTCCATACTTGTGCTCCCCCAGTAAAGAAGCCACGGTACACAACGGCTAAGATAAACAGTAAGGCTGCAGGCCACCTCTGTCTCTAACATTCAGTTAGCCTGGAATATGCCATGCGATATATTCTCCCCGGGTCCTCGCTCTCAAACCCATGTGCTGGGTTAACAACCTTAAGGCTTCCAACCTGTCAATGTGCAGAATCTTCAGTTCCTTAAAAGTGAAAGTAAAATCACAACACGGGCTTTCAGTAAGTGAAAGGAGAACTTGCTATAAACACTGCCCCAAAGACCTAGCATGAAGATACATTGACAGTCCAGGATGTCTGACTTAAGTATCTGGCTTAATCGATAATTCCTAACATGGAAAGAATAGAATGTCTTTACATTCTGTCTCAATGACACAGGTGTGAAGCACTGCTCCTGTTCTTATTACATTACCAACCTACCTGTACAACCTTCTAAGTAACTTAAACGTCACTGCCCCTAAATTAGACCTGACAATGCAACCAGAGTTTTCAATTCTATCTCACAAAGCACAATCCCATGGTACAAATTTAAAATTGAAATCTGGCCCTTTTGCAGGGCCAGTATGAGAGCACATACATACAATCCTGGCACTCAGGAGTCAGAGACAAGCAGAATTGAGTTCAAGGCCAGCCTGATCTACACAGTGAAGTACAAGCTGGCCAAGGCTACATGGTGCATATTATCTCAAACGTAGTGGGGAAAGAAGTCTAAAACAATTTTATAATGACTCAAAGAAATGTCATGAAGCCAATACATTTATAACTTCGTTTACGGTTTTGTTTGTTCTGGCAGAGTTGAAGAAAGGTTTACATAGTAACTACTAACATCGCACCAGCGAAAGCCATTTAAGGTGAAGACAATTTTCAGCCACCTTCTTGCAGCTGATTACAAGGCACTGAATATTTCTATGGTAAGATAATCTTCAACCCATTCATGGGTTCTGAGGCTTTTTTAAGACACCTATAAATGCCTAAGTACTATGAAGATGATAAAACAGGATGCTCCAGAAGGTTTTAAAGAAGAGAGCAGAGAATAAAACCAAGAATAAGAACTTAATGGTTCAGGCTCTAAGATCAAGAATTGATAAATGGAACCTCATGAAACTGGAAAGCTTCTGTAAGGCAAATGACACAGCCAATAGGACAAATCAGCAGCAGGGAAAAAATCTTCACTGGCCCCACATCCAATAGAGGGCTAATATCCAAAATGTATAAGAACTCAAGAAGCTAACCACCAAGAAACCAAACAGCCCAATCAAAAAATAGGGTACAGAACTAAACCGAGAATTCACAACTGAGGAATATCGAATGCCTGAGAAGCACCTAAAGAAATGTTCAAAGTCCTTAGCCATCAGGGAACTGCAAACCAAAACAACCCTAAGATTCCAACTTGCACCAATCAGAATGACTAAGATCAAAAACTCAGGTGATGCTTGTGAGAATGTAGAAAAAGAGAAACACTCCTCCATTACCAGTGGGATTGCAAACTGGTACAAGTATTGTGGAAATCAATCTGGAGGCTCCTCAGAAAATTGGGAACAGATCTACCTGAAGACTCAGCTATATCACTCCTAGGCATAATACCCAAAAGATGTCCCACCATGCCACAGGGCACATGCTCCACTGTGTTCAGAGCAGCCTTATTTGTGATAGCCAGAAGCTTGAAGTAACCCAGATGACCCACAACAGAAGAATGGATATAGAAGATGTGGTTCATTTATACAATGGAATTGTATAATACTCAGCTATTAAGAATGATAACATGCATGATATGTACCCACTAAGAAGTGTATATTAGCCAAAAAAGTATAGAATTATCAGGATACAATCCACAGAACTCAAGAAGGTTAACAAGTCAAAGAGCCCAAGTGAGAATGCCTCAGTCCCACTTGGGAGGGAGAAGAAAGCATCACAAGAAGGGGGGTGGGGGACCTAAGTGGGAAAGGTGACACGGAGAGGAAAAGGAGAACATGATCATGTACTGAGGGGAACGGGATTAAAACCCTGAAGGCCAGCAGAAAGAATGGAAATAGGCAATCTTGGAGTGCAGGAGGTGGGGGCCCTCTAGAATGTAATAGAGACTGAGGAAGAGAGACTCTCAGAACTCAAAGGGAGAGGCCTTAAATGAAATACCCCACACTGGAGAGAAGGAACTTGTAGAGTCCAGCAGGGCATCAAGTGGAGGGATGGGGTTGCCATCCCATAGTCAAAAACTCTGACCCAGAATTGTTCCTGTCTTAAAGAGCTGAAGGAACAAAAATAAAGAAGAATGTGAGGAAAAGGAGGCTCAGTGACAAGTCCAAATGGGATCCAGCTCAGGGAGTCGGAGGAGGAGGCACCAAGGCCTGGCACTATTACTGATGCTATGGTGTGCTACAAACAGGAAGCTAGCATGACTGCCCTCCGAAAGACCCAACAAGCAGCTGAAAGAGTCAGACGCAGATATTTACACCCAACCAACGGACAGGAGCTGCTGACCTCTGTGGTTTCTAGGGGAAAGCTGGAAGAGGCTAAGGAGGAGGATGACCCTATAAGAGGACCAGCAGTCTCAACTAACCTGGACCCCCGGGATCTCAGACACTGAGCCACCAACCAGGCAGCATACACCAGCTGATATGAGGCCCCCAACATATATACAGCAGAGGACTGCCTGGTCTGGACTCAGTCAGAGAAGATGCTCCTAACCCTCGAGACGTCAGGTCCCAGGGAGTGGCGAGGTATATGAGGGTGGAGGGGTGAGAGGGAAATAACCTCTTACAGACTATGGGGGGAAGGAGTTGTAGGATGTGGAACAGTCTAAGGGTGGACCAGGAGGGGTTTAGAGTCTAGACTGTAAAAAAAGATTAAAGAATAAATAAATACTAAAGATGTTACAAATCAAACTGCAAGCTGTTGTGGGGACACAAAAGAGAGACACCTCAGCACCCGCAGTAAGCGAAGACGAGGAACAGAATGTAGAGGGAAATTCAAAACAGTAGGCTTAGTGTGGCCGTGGGACAGATTCACCAGAGGTAGGAAGTCACTCCCTTCTGATAGCTCGACAACCAGCAGGCCTGGCAGATCACGTTCTCTTACTGTTCAAAGGAAAAGAGAACGTACAGCCAGCTCTGGAACATCCCTGCTCCTTAAGAACTTCACAGTCCCAGCAGCTAAAGAAAGAACAACACAAGGATCTAGCTCTAAAATTAGCACACCCCATTCCGTGTCCTTCATTTATTCTATTTTACATTACCTTTCAGGGCATTGCTGGAAAAAGGCTGTCAGCTGCTGCAGGAGTAGTGGCCAGCAATCAGGCCTGTGCTCAAGCACGGTGATCAAAGGCTGAGGAGGATTTCTGAGAAACACAGGAAATCATATCGTTAGCTGTCATTTCAGGAGTGAGCATTCTCTCTATCCCAATATAGCAACAAAGAAGCCAATGCCAGTTACAGACGTTTCCCAGGAGCTACAATGTCACAAAACTATGGCTTCCTGAACTAGGAAGGTGGTTTGTGAGAACTGACTTTTCCTGCATTTTATCTAATTCTTCTCCTGAAAAGAAAACAGGTCCAGAGTCTCGGAGGTCCTGCGATTCAATAGCTCAGACGTCAGCCCGTCTCCTTCATCCAGTAGCTCTCTCCAAACTACCCTGGATGTCCCCATTCCTCCTTTTACTGTTCTTTCCCATGCAGGTAAGTCATCCTTCCCTCTCACATTAGGCTAGCTGGTAAGCAACACGCATCTTCTGCTCATGGTTTCTTTTACATTATTCTTAGTTTATGTATGTCTGTGCATCGAGAGCACCCAGTGTCTGGAGGGCAGAAAACAGCACAGAATCCTCAGAGTTACAGATGGTGTTTAGCTTCAATGTGAGTGCTGGGAACTGAGTCACTGGTCCTGTGTAAGGGCAGCTAGTACTCTCACCACTGAGGCATCTCTCCGGTCCATCCTCATTTTTAGTACATTCTCAGTACATGCATGGTTCTGTGTCCTACAGAGAAGTATAAAGGAAACGACAATATTCCTCCCATCTCAACAGAAAAGCTTCCAAACTGAAAATGCTTTAAAACTGCTGTTGTACAGGACTTCATATTATTTGGCCTATTTGCATTAAGATATCTAAAGTCTTTATTAAACAGAGAATCTGAAATCTGGAGGATTTTCAAAGAATGGGGCTTTAGGAAGAATGCAAAAAGCACAACACATTTTTTTCAATAGTTCAAAAGCCTAATAATAATTGTAAATGTACCAGGTTTTTTATTTTGCTTTTGTTTTTGTTGTTGTTGTTGTTGTTGTTGCTTTTACTTTATATTTATTTGCGCATTTGGGGGAGAAAGGCACTGTAGAGTGAATATGGAAATCAAAGGACAGCTCTTGGGAGCCAGGTCCTCTTCCACCATGGGGGTTCAAGGGATTGAACTCAAGTCATCAGGATAGGCATCAGTGGATGTAGATAAGTACTTCTTGGAACTTATTTATGTAATGCTAGGGATTAAGTCCAGGGCCTCACATGCGCTAGATTAGTGCTTTACCGCTGAGTCACCTGCGGTACGCAAGTAACTTCCCAGGGACAACCCTCTTGATTCTTTTTAAATGAACGTTTGTCTGTCTGTCTGCTTTTTGTACCACAGAACATGAGTGGGAGCCATGGGCTCTTGCCCTACTCTCTTACTTTGGCTGCACAGTATCCTGCTGGCTGGGCAGTCAAGCAGCTTCCAGGCAATCCTCCTGTCTCCAATTCCCATCTCCACACAGGTGTGTGAACACTGATGCACGCTCCCGAATCTGACTTTTTATGTGAGTTCCAGGAAAGAACTCAGGCCATCAGGCTTGGAAGAACGTTTATCCACTCCGCCATCACCTCAGCAGCCTTGTAAAGCTAAACCCAGCTAAACCCAGACTCATAATCCCCCTGCTCTTCAGACGTTCTACAGCACGCACTGCCGCCACTGGCTCTTGCTGGTTCTAAAAGCACGTGGGTTTTCCAGCACATCAGCATCATTACCTAGAAAGTGAGAAACACAAATTCCCACAGCCCATGCAGACCTACTAAAGCCCTGCCGTAAAGAACCAATTCCAACCAGAGCTGCAGGTCAGAGTGCAGCTCTCGCCCAGGGCCTAACCTCAGTTACCTCGGGGTTTCTAGGAATAGTGTTCATACATAAGCAACTTTTTAAAACTCTGTAGGTGACACTAATAAGTTCTGCACTCTGACAGCTGTTACAAGGGGGGGAAAACCTCTGAAGAAAAGTTAAGGATAGGGCTTTTTCTGATTTATACTGTCTTTTACAAAGAAAAAAACATTAGTAGATCTACGACAGTTAAACTCAAGATCTGTGGTAATACCTGACAGTCCTCTACAATTTCTGGCTATTATACCTTCATCTCTTTACTTCTGCTTCAAGCTTACCTGCTCTACCTTGCACTTATCTCATAGGCCAGCAGCCTGCTCCTTAACACACAGGCTATTTCTGACTGCCAGATTACCATTGCTAAAATAACTCCAACCAACCTTTTACACCAAGCCGCAAAACTCGCATCAAAATCCTGTATATAAATCCCAAACTCTTTAGCAAGTAAAGCTATCCAGAGTCACCTTCCATTCTGGATGTCACGGATATCAAGTCCAAATGCTCCCAAGTCCTAAACACCACTGAGCACATCACAGCAGAATAAGGTCTTGAACACTCATGGCAGCCACTGCCCCTTCTGATAAGCATGCTGGTGTAAGGAGCTTGGTACAGGACCAGTCCCGAATCCGCCAGCTCAGGGTGGCCTGCATGGCTACTTAAGAAGAAACTCTGAGACACTAACAGCAAAGCTCTTATGCATTCACAAAGCCCTGAAGTGATTCCCAATTCTTCTCTTAGAAATCAGCCCTTGGAGAGATGGCTCAGTGGTTCAGAGCGCTGACTGCTCTTCAATTCCCAGCACCCCATAGCAGCTCGCAACTGTAACTCCAGTTCCAGGGCATCTGGCACCCACACATGGACAAACATACAGGCAAAATACCAATGCACATAAAATAAATTAGAGAGAGAGAGAGAGAGAGAGAGAGAGAGAGAGAGAGAGAGAGAGAGAAATCAGCTGCCTACTCTACTTACCCTCTCTCCTCTTCCGGTTCCCCCCAAACCCCACTGCCTCTTCTCGATCTTCTCATCCTCATTCCATTCCTGTCTCTCCCACCCCAGCAAGATAACAACAAGTCAGTCTCCCCTTGAAAACACATTTGATGTAAACCAGGTCAACAGAAATAAGACATTTTAACGCAGCAGAAATGACACACATACGCAACCCGCCCTTGCTCTGACACAGCTCTGTCCCACTCAGAATGCAAGGAACCATTCATTCCTTGGCTGCAGGAAACTCAGGGCCTGTTTCACCAGCTATTGGATTCAGCCAATTCCAGTTGCACCTCAATCTGAATCCCTGAAGATTAGATTAAGTAGAATACGTAAGAATAAAGTCCAAATTAATTACTGATTTAGACCACTGGATAATTAATTTGTCCAGACAACTGAATACACTCTATGTGATAATACTGTAAAAAATAACATACTATATTGATTACAAAAAGCTGATAACCTCGAAAGAAGTGACATAGAAATGAAAACATTGACTCTGGTTGAATAGTATTTGATTATTAATATCACACTTTTTCAAACAACACAAATAACCTAAAATCAATTATAACTGCCAAAGTTTTGTTTTTAAGCATAATAAACCAAAGAGCTAAGTTCTCCCTTGTGAACCATCAAATTGATATGTGAACACACATGAAAAATAAAACACAGAGGCTTACACTCGAGTAACAGGATGGATATGTCTTAACTAAACAACTGTACCGCCATCACACATGAGACAGGCTTCACAGTGGGGCACAGCTCCACAGCTTGATGAGCAACAACCTTGCCTCCTCCACCAGGACTCTTGAACCTCCTCCAAGTGCTGACAATCAGAGCTGCCTCTGACTCTGCCTAAGGTCCCTGTAGGGGCCAAACTGTCTCTGATTCAGAACCACTAACTGAAGTCCACAGCAAGCGCAGGGTGAAGCCCAAAGCTGAGTAGGCTTCACCTTACACAATAAACACTAACTTACACTAAACATAACCGTCAGGACCAAATCTACATTTCTTATGGAAAGACACTTAACAAAACTTAGCACTGGATGCCCAAGAAAACCGAAAAGGCTTAGAATGGAAAAAAAAACATGAAATTATTCCTTTATAAAATAAATCTTATTCTAAAATAAACACCATTAAAAAATACAGATGCTAATTTGAGTGTGACAGAAAATGAAGTTATTATCCAATCAAAAACATTATAATTAGAGCATGAAAAATGCCATACGGCTGAATATAGTTCACTCTCAATATATTCAAGATTTGATTATTAAATTTATGGATTATTCAAACTTACTTTCTTCTTTTCACTTGCTCTTTGTTAGCCATTCAACTTCTTTAACATGTATTCAAATCAGTAAGTTCAAGGCATTTGAAAGGATACACGATTTAAACTCCAAAAAATTAAATTTGGAAGTGCCATTGAGAGAGACAGTGAGACAGACAGACAGTTGGACAGACGGACAGACAGAGAGACAGAGACAGTGACAGAGGGAGACAGTGAGGGAGAGGGAGACAGTGAGAGAGGGGGAGACAGTGAGGGAGGGGGAAAGAGATGGGAAGGGAAGAGGTAAGGGAGGGTGGGTGGTTGAGCACTGAGCACAGGTACTTGTCTACTTCCTGACTATGGCTGCCTCAGATCCTTTCCTGCTCTGTGAGATCTCTTAAAATAAATTGATTCATTAATTCAATCATTCTCAGGTCTGCTACTCAATCCACATAGTTAAATTACTCCATCCTTTGTTTAAAGTGTATGGCTGGGCCTCCAGCCAATCAGGTCACTGGCTAATAGTGGCCACAGAGTAGGATATTTTGAAAATCCAGCCAAGTGTGGATGCCACCACTGCTGTCATCACTGCAGTGGACGTTATACAAGACATAGAACACACTTGGACTCTTTTTCTGTTATATAGCCACGTCCCTGTATCAAATAAAACTGAAACTAGACAGAGAGGATGTGACGTGGGATCAAGGAACACAGAATTACCAGAAATAAAAAAAAAAAAAATCTAGTCTCATGTAGCCAAGACTGACTTTCACCTCACTACATAGTCTGCCTCCGCCTCCCTAGTGCTGGGATTGTAGGTGTGCACCACCATGCCCCATTCATGCAGATCAAACCCACACCTATACATACTAAGCAAGAGCTCTAGCCACTGAGCTATACGTCTGTCTCCAGACTGACATTCTCCAGCAAAGCATGAGATCTCTGGCAAGAGAATTAGCCTCTTTTGACCAAGGCCCCTTCACCTGTAAAATGAGCTCAGGCTAGATAGCTAACAACTGGAGATGCATAACCCACATGAGCATTAGATCCCAAGCAGAGGACACACAGGACGCAATCAAGCCCTGCAAAGGCAGCAGAGCATAAAGATGGCTCCCATCTGTGATTATGTGGCAAGCTTGAATGACTCTACGGCCAATGTCTGTGAAACCAAAAACCTCGCCTATGTTTATCTCAGAGAAAAAAACCATCCTGTATTGTCTGCTTCCTAGGAAAGTAAAGTGCTATGTCCAGAAGGATGATTAAATCGGAATTATCTAGCTCCTGAGATAGCCTATAGATCTGCTTTCTCCTTAAAGGAGAATAACATCATTTCTAAAGATCAAAATCAATACAAATCAGACAAGCGGGTCACCCTCCATTGGCCGCCATCGCCTGTAAATCTCTTAGTGTGCCTTGGTTTTCCTCTGGCATGCCACATGAACTAGTATGTTGAACATTCTTTGGCACTTTCTATTTTGTGATGTGCAAGCATATTTACTGTTATTCTAAGTAAATTATATGACATAATATCTAACAAATAGAAGAGTCCCATCAACACTAGCCAGGGTGAATTTATGTGTGAGAACAGTCAGCCTAAAAGTTGAGTCTCTGTCCTAATCTCTTTTGTTTCCCATTGTGTGTCAAATGTACTTCTATAATGAATATAATTATACACACACACACACACACACACACACACACACACACACACACACACACACCAAACATGTCCCCACGTTATCTTTTAAAGCTCAAACTGCTTTATTTATATACTCATAACTGAAAGGATATAGAAGATCATGAAAAATCAATTCTGTCCCAGAGTCTGTAGTGTTCAGAGTGGGGGATGGGGACGACAGAGAAGACTACAGACTTGGATGCAAATATTTCTTCACTCCCCACCTTTCACTAGGATTATTGACAGTGGAGAGCAGTGCATGCATCTCAAATTAAGGAGCAGAGGGAAAGAAGAATGATATATGCACGGTTCCATCAGACTATCACCGAGGCAAGGCTAAAATAAGGTATGCAACCATAGTCACCTTTACAAGAATAAATGCATCAATCTTAATAGAAATGAGGGAATAATAAAATTAGCTGTGTGGCAGTTAAACCGGGAAGCAAAAGTTATCTGTAACCTTTAGGTCACCTCAACCTTTCGCTTCATCTCTGAGCATCAGAAAGCTATGATTTGATTTACATGGTGAATTCAGCGGCTGGCGCAGAGAGCCTTTTCTCTGTGAGAAACAATGCCTGCACGTCACTGTGCATTTCCATGTATGCAGCTGTGACCCTGGTGCTTTCAGAGCAATGCACAGCACTTACTCCATCAAATATGCATTTTAAAAGCATTTCTCTACCTGCTTGGAATTCTGATTGGAAAGTGCTAGTGAGAAGCTGGGTATTTTTTTTTTTTTAATCTCTGCAGATAAGTTAAAAGGTGCACATAATAAGAAAATGTTATGAGGATTACAACGTGGGTATTACTGCAAAAGAGAAAATGATTCAAAAGGAGAAATTAGTAGTAATCATAAAGCACTGTGTAACGTAATTTGAAAACATATATTTGTGTGCTTTCCATAGGAGGGCCTCAGGAAAGCACCAGAGTAAAAGTGCTTTGGTCTGGACATTTTTGACTGATTGTATCTTTCCTCAGGTCTGTCAGGCAGGTAAGAAGTATATAAGGTTTTTATTAAATACGCTCCTTACTATGTCCTCACATGAATCCTTCCCTAGGATCACTATTTGAAGATGAGACTTTTAATGCAAAGTTATCTTTCAAGAAGAAGGTGATGCCCTGGGGTTGTGGGCAGGGATGGTATAGGTGCTTCAGGATCTAAGGCCTTTCTTTTATTCAGTTATATGCCATGACCATGCACAATAAATAAGCTAAACATTGGAATGATTTTTGTAGCCTCACACATGTTTTTTTAAATTACCATGGCAGTCTTTACATCAGTATCTATATTTAGAAAATTTCACACAGCATTTTCCAGGGACGACTGCTGGCTAAAGATGAATAATATATATAAACTTACTCTTTAGGTATGACTGATAATCCCAGCAGCAAATCCCACATGATTAGAATCATTAATAGAAATCACTAACAAAGACAATCATAGTGCGAAGAAAGGAAGGAAGAATGAAGTCAGAAGTGAAACATTCTTGCAGACAGAAAGAATCGGACGGCAGAGAAGGCAGATAGCCCTGAAGGGCATGGCTGCCTGGGCTCACTCAAGTCCTGCCTGGCTTCATTCTTCATTTTGTTTTTGTTTCCTTTAGTCCCAGTGGGCTTGTTCAGAGGCAGAAGTGACTGTGACACCGTGCTCCTCATCTTCCTCCCCCTGGTCTTTACATAAAGATTGCCATGAGCCCTTTGAACTTAGAAGAAAAAGGTTTAAAACTATGTTCACACATTCCTAAGTCAAAGTCCAAAAACTGGAAAGATCTCTTAAGGATTCTGACGGGAAGTAAGCACCAAAACGTTAAAACAGGCTATATATCTAGAGTAATTGCTACATTCGCCTTAGCTAACCTGTTTTCAGAACTATAAACACTACCCCCTCCCCACCCAAAAAAGGTTATCTAAGGTTTGTTCTCACCTGAAACAATGGTTTCCTGAGTAACCTCACCAGTGATAAAAAACCAAGGTAGGTTTATTTTTAATAAGCTTCAGAATAAATGTAAAAGTCAAAACACTAAAAATTCACTTCATAATGAACAAAAAAACATCTGAGATAAATAAAATGTGGTCTATGCATGCATTAGAGAAAGGGAAGAAAGAACTGGTACATGTGACAACATGGATGAAATCCTGAAAAGAGTATGCCAGAAAACCACACATAGAAGGAGGCACATTCTATGTTTCCATCACAACAAATTTCTAGAATGTGCAAACTAAATAACAGTATTCTCCATGGGTGGGTGGGAATAAATGGCCTTGCATACAGGGCTTCCTTTAGAGGTGATACAACGTCCTGAAACTAGTCATGGAAGTTATATAATTTAATGAACTTTAATAAAATCCACTTGCTCAAACACCTGGCATATAAATTGTGTCACGATAAAAAAGAAGCACTAAAAAATACTGTAAACTTCAGCCAGGTCTGATGACACAGGCCTCTAACTCTGGTACTCTGAAGCCTAAAGCAAGAGATCACAGCCGCAAACCAGCCTGGGCCATGTAGCAATCTCGAAACAATCGCAATGAGATTGACGTTACAAATTCCAAACTTAAGGCAGAGAGATGACTCAGTTATAAAGAACTTGCTTTGCATGCCTTAGGACCTGAGTTCAGATCCCCAGAACCGATGTAAAGCTGTACACAGTAGGGTGAATCTGCAGTCTTTGTGCTCTTATGGAGACAAACTGGATCAGAAGCACCAGACACTCGTAGGCTTCCATGAGCTAGTTTGGTGTAAGCAGTAGAAAGCCGTAAGAGAACCTGTCTCACACAGGTGGAAGATGAAGACCGACCTCCACTTGTATGCCAAAGCACATACATTAGTGCATTCACACACACACACACACACACTCACACACACACACACACACACACACACACACACACACACAGTGGGTGGTGTACACTTTTAGTCCTGGCAACACTTGGGAGGCAGAAGGAGACAAACTTCTGAATTCAAGGCCAACTTGAGCTATGGAAGGAGCTCCAGGTCAGGAGTAACCAGAGTTACGTGGTAAAACCATGTCAAACAAACAAACAAACGAACAAATTCGCAATAAATATCAACGACCACACACTATTTTAAATTGCTAGCCTTTTCATTTTAGAAACATACGTATATCACATAAAGTGCATTAATACAATAAATGTATTAAATTTTATTTCCCTGAAGAAAATTCCAAGTTAAGATCTCATTTACCCCTGATAGTCATTTCCACCCCTCAAGCAATTTCTGGCTCCCCTTTGTCGCTAAGGATATGAAGTACTGGGGAGTGGGGAGCACTGTTCTGAAGCAGCACCATCGCAGTGAACACTGAGGGCAATAGGAAGCTGGGTTCTGGATAGTCTGTGTGTCTCCCCCACAGATTTCTCCTCAGTTCTGTCAGGAAGTTGACACGTATGACGAATCAGAGCAGGGTGACTAGGTGATCAAAGTTAAACCCACGGTGAACAACAGGATGGCTATCACGGTACCTGGGGTGTGCTCCTCAGATACACATGGCACTGTTTATGCTATTCAAAATGTCAGCCCCACAACAGACCCCGAGCAGGTGAGATGAGGTTCCGGGCTTTAGAAGAACTTTTGAAACCGACAACTAAAGACAGCCTGCGACCCTAAACAATATCCTACACATCATCAACCCTAAACAATATCCTACACATCATCAACCCTAAACAATATCCTACACATCATCAACCCTAAACAATACCTTACATATCATCAACCCTAAACAATATCTTACACATTATCAACCCTAAACAATATCCTACACATCATCAACCCTAGACAATATCTTATACATCATCAACCCTAGACAATATCTTACACAACATCAACCATAAACAATATCTTTACATCATCAACCCTAAACAATATCTTATACATCATCAATCCTAGACAATATCTTACACAACATCAACCATAAACAATATCTTCACATCATCAACCCTAAACAATATCTTCACTTTATCAACCCTAAACAATATCTTACACATCATCAACCCTAAACAATATCTTACACATTATCAACCCTAAACAATATCTTACACATTATCAACCCTAAACAGTATCTCACACATTATCAACCCTAAACAATATCTCACACATTATCAACCCTAAACAATATCTTTACATCATCAACCCTAGACAATATCTTACACAACATCAATCGTAAACAATATCTTTACATCATCAACCCTAAACAATATCTTACACATCATCAACCCTAGACAATATCTTACACAACATCAACCGTAAACAATATCTTCACATCATCAACCCTAAACAATATCTTCACTTTATCAACCCTAAACAATATCTTACACATCATCAACCCTAAACAATATCCTACACATTATCAAAATAAAAAGGGAAACAGAAAAAAGTGAATCCCCACTATTCTTTAAATGATAAAATTCTTTGCAATGGCCACCTCTCCTGAGCCATATGCAGGCCTCTCCCTCCTCTGAACACCAAACAGCCGTTCAGCCTCCTTGAGCCCCTCTAGCACACCACAGAGCTCTCACATGGCTTGTATCAGCAGTGGAGAAACTCTTTGAACTATTCAAGTTACTGGTGCCATGTCTTCCTTCAAAATAGACAGTAAGAGAAAATGCAAGAGGGTTATGGCTTAGAAAAAACAGTCACCAAATTAAAAAAACAGTGCTGTATTTTGATAACCGTAACTGCATACCAGTCTCTGTTCGTATGTTGGTATTTACACCTGACTTCAATGCTAAATCAGAGAATCAGCGTAAGTCACGAAGTATCTCAGCCTTTACAATCCTTAAATCCTTAATTCTCCAGTCACAAAACCTACAAATAGAGGATTAAACCTGTACACAGGGCACAGAGTTTCAATCCACTCAGGATCCAACCATCCTATGCTACTGACCTCAGCGCCTACTTCAGAGTCCACCATCTGCCGAGTCATTAAATATTCCCTCATCCCAGAAAGTACAGCTTCCCACGAACAGGATTCTGAACATTTGATATTTGTACATGTCAGCCACTGTCTGGCACATCAGAATAAAGCACAAATTCTGGAACAAGCAGTCACTGCTCATGAATTCACAGCTATTTCCTCACTTTCACTGAGAGAAGAGAGACCGTAAAAAGATTGCCATAATATGAATATGCAGAGAAAAATTAAAAAGCACAGGATGAGAGTTCATGGAAATGGTGTATTACAAAGCGAATGAGAAAACTAACCTCTAATAATTGGCAAATCAAGGTCACACTTGCAGCCAACTCAGACCCAACAAAGGGAGAAGAAAGTCTGAACTAAAAGATGCCTTAATAGCAATGAAATGAATAATATGTTAATTAATTTAAAATTTGTTTACAAGTAGAAAGGCATTTCTAAAGTTCTGGAAAACAGTTCCTAGAGCGGGTCATAAACTTTGCTGTCCGCAGACTGTATCCTGTGAGCAGACATGTTGTGTCTGCCAACCTCATACTTTCAAATGCTGGGAGTGCCTGCCAGCATTTAATCAGGAGAATTCACACAGAAACCTTCCACTTATTAAAAGATCTGAAGGTCTGGCAAGGCTGACACCCGCCACCTCTTTGTAACAAGACTAATAATTCTCCACAGGACCTTCTCACGGGAGTTACATAGGAAACTGAAAAGAACCAGGGCCTCAGGCTGACCCACGGTCACTCTAAGCTTTGTTCGGTTACAGGTCTATTGAGAAGCTGCTTAGAGCGTGCTAAGGCACAACTGCAATGGGGACTTCGATGTTGGGTATTTTCCACTTGGTTAAAGCTCCTCAGCTAACAGCAAGAGCTGTTACTGCCTTTTCCTCGCAGTTACTCCCATCCCGAGGGTAGCAACAGTTGCAGTTCTATTCTAAAATTTTGGTTCTTTTTTTTTTTTTTTTTTTTTTTTTTGAGCTGGGGAACCAGAACCCAGGGCCTTGCGCTTCCTAGGCAAGCGCTCTACCACTGAGCTAAATCCCAACCCCTGCAGTTCTATTCTAATACAGGCATCCAATCTTGACCAAGTCAGGAAGCTCAAGAAGGATGCTCTGGAAGGAGCAAGATCAACTCCATCAACAATAACGCTAATTCAGCTTTTTCTCCAAGCACAGTCAGTAATCAACGGCACTCAAATCCCAACACGAGTGTGCGCTTCAGGCCCAGGTTGCAAAACTGCATACAGAAAACTCTGAGGATAAGCTCCTTGTGCATAGGAAGCCCCGGACAACCTGTGCGGGTTTCTAAGAGGGTATTTAGGACTCTCTTCCTTTCCTGCTCCCACAACCCCCCACTCACCATCTGAAGGCACCAGCATCTAATAGAGCCATGGAATTAAGTCACTGAATGAATCCATGACCTCCTACATTCTCTCGCTTTGCATCTGCTTGCTCTCTTTGGCTGGGTTCTTCTTTAGTTCTGCTCCTAGCTTCTACATTGTAGATGGCTAACATGGCAAGACAAACTTGGTTCCTTGATGCTGTTCCAAGGAAGAAAGGAGGTGGACCTGAACCTCGACCCACCCTCCCGATCCTTGCAGCCCATATGTGGTGCCATGCAGTGCTTGGGGCTGAAGAAAGGTCTTGTAAGGGTGAGACACAAAAAGACCTGCATCCATATCCAGAAGCAACTGGATGAGCACGCTGACTCCTGAGTCACAGACAACTGTGGGAGGAGCGAGACTCTCTGGCAAGCAACACAAAGAAGCGGTGGTTCTAAGTATCTCTCAAGTCTTCCTCATTCTTACAGACTTTGAGGACCACTGAACTCTGGGCCCACTGGAAGAAGGAGCTTCACTAGGGCCCCTGGTCCTCACATATTCTCTCTCACGCCTAATGCCATAAGCCATTCCACAGACACAGTTAAAACGACCGTGTATTCTATGTTACGATGATTCAAATTAATCAGACATTTGAACAAAAAGGCAAGCATTTTTAAAAAACAACTATATATTGGCAGAGCCCGTAACGTCCTGAGAACTACAGATTATCTTCACACACAAAAAGCCAGTTATATGCCACACTATGATTTTTAAATTAATCCCATGCCTCTCAGCAATGTTCTAAGTCTCTCACAATCCTTTTCCCCTTTACACCATGCTCTCACCAGCTGCCTCTGAAAGGCGGGTTGATGCTGCTAACCAACACATAGCAAGGAGGGCTCTAAAACAGCATGACAATTTTATGCTCGACTCAGGTAATCATAGCTCTCTTGAGGGGAATCTGCACTTCACACTTACCTTCCCCCTGCTCCTGCCATCCACAATCCCCTCTGGGGAAACTTCAGACTCTAATACACTCGATTACACTCTACAGATTTATAATGCCAAACAGCCATTCGCATAAGGGCTCTCCGTAAACATTACCAGATTTATGCCAACTTGGGTGATTGATTTGGACCCCTTAGTGTGTCACCTTTTTCAAGGCAAACCTTACAGATCCATTTCTCCTTAATTCCTTAATCGGGGCTCGCTAGTCACACCTGTACCTTTCCCATTGTGAGAATGAGGCCATGGTTAGAAGGACCAGTAATAAGACAAAATGAATTCTAGAAGAGACAGTGGGTGAGACAAGAGAGATGGGTGATGTCAATCCCACGCAGAGAAGATTATCAGCATGAGAATGAGAATAACCACACTGTTCCGGTATAAAAGAATCGCTCATATTACCAGCATCTAAACATACACTTCTTAAACAATAATGAACCCATGAGTTACCTACAGATATCTCCCAAAATGCAGGCTCGGATTTAAGTAGCCTGCAGTGCAGCCCACGCAGATGCTTTCTACCAAGTTCCTGGGTGCTGCTCATGCTACACAGTGGCTCTGCTCCTCGGTGAGGGTGGGAGGGAGCAGCAGCA